>NC_064433.1:9714619-10017649 GCF_023343835.1 Lagopus muta | reverse complement strand
TCCCAGTACTCTGCCACTTCATGTCCCTCCTAAAAATTGTAATGCAAGGTCAGCAGTTGACCCAGCTGCAATTTTAATTGGGACCTCCCTGTAGAAGTCAGCACTACCAAGATTTTAACTAATAATCTACAAGACTATACAAAGAAAAACTAAATGCTGAGAAAAATAAAAAGAGAGAAATCATATTTGTGTTCTGATGTGGCTTTCATTAAGAGAAAAGCTAAGCTGATGCAAACCTCCACAGCTCCAAGGAGTTTATATCTATCTATATAATGCATATTCAAACAAGTCTATTTATTTATTACAAATGAAATTCTGAACCACTAGTTTGGTTCAGGTCTGGACAGATCTGGAAAAACTTAAGTAGTGCTAATTCCATCCCATTTGAATTCCTTCAGCAGAATCATAGAAAGCCTGATTTCTGCTACAGCAAGGACATGAGTAGCTTAACTCATATTTCATAACCTTAGCTAAAAAGGTGAATATACAGAAACTACTCCTAAGCAGCAGATGTTCAAATTCTACACAGACATCCATGGTTAGAAATATTGTGTCCATCCAGTATAATATTTCAGTGAGAATCTAGCAGAAGTCTAGGACAAACTAGACAACAGATAACTTTCCACTACATGAGAAATTTTGCTGTTTAATGCTACCATTATGTTCATTATTGTATCCCCTATTACAACATTTTTCAATTATTTATTTATTTATTTATTTTTAATTCTAAATCAGACTATAGACTTTAAGGATAAGAATGTCAGGAATATTTATATGCTTCATGCTAAGTTCATGCTTAATTCTGCGCAAAATCATAACAGCCATAAGCCTGCAGCCGTTAACTTCGCCTACAATGCAGCAATGATTATCTATGCAAATACATGTATATGTCAATATGCTGCGTGTACAGGAAGCCTGTTCATGAACATAAGAACAGTCAGAAGCCTAATATGCTTCAGTGCAAGTTTAAAACCATGAAATCAAAAGTTAAAGCATCTTATAACAGTACTTAACAGCCTAGAGAAGTTGCAGCTGCTCCATTCCTGGAAATGTTCAAGGCCACACTGGACAGTGCCCTGGGAAGCCTGATCTATTGGTTAAAAACCCTGCCCATGGTGGGATCATTGGAGCCATATCATCTTTGAGGTCCCTTCCAATCCAAGTCATTCTATGATTCTATTCTCCACTCCCTTAGCTGTAGCCAGCTAGTGTCTGTAGCCTGGATTTAGAAAATAACACAAAAATAAGATGTATATAAAAAATTAGAAAGTATCAAGAAAAATCAGAAGGTATAAAAACAATAATTGATTTTAAAAAACCACTTAGATTTCTACTTTTAGAGAAAAACAAATATATATGTCTAATAAAATCTTTTTCAGATTATAGCCCTAAGTTTGAAGTTACTACTCTGTGTTTCCACTACATACACATATTTGCACATGCCATTTTTGAAGTTTTAGTACACATAAGGAGATCACATTTAGATGCGCTGCCATATTTTTCAAGCAGTAAAAACCCACAAAGTATTTCATTATATGAAACTCTTAAGAGCACAACATGTCATGAACTGGCTCTTTGACTTTCATTCCCTTTCATTGCTCACGCAAGGACCAACCCCAGAATGTTCTTCCATGATTAGGTCTCCTGATATATAGCTAACCTGGTGGGGAGTCTGGCATGCCAGTGAAACTACAAAGAGAACATGTTTTGGAAATGGTGAGTGCATGCTACACATGTATCTTCTACATTATTAAATACTGATACTGTTTGAAAGCACCTGAAAATATTCACTTGTAGGATTTCAAGTCAATCTGATTTTATCACCTTTGGAACAGGTAAACATGCTCCCCCAGCGTTTTCTGTTCCTTCACATTAGCTTTTTTAAAGTCCTGTTTAAACACAAACGCATCCTGATAATTTCAGAATACAACACAATACCCTATTAAAAAAAAAAAAAAAGCAAAAAAAAAAAAGCCAAAACAAACATCAAGGGGGATTGCTCATTGCCTGCTCAGCAACAAGAGCATTACAGATGCCCACTCATGCACCATCCTCCCAAACACATGCATGCAGCAAAAACAAAATTATTGCTCCACAGTGCTCTGACTCAGAAAGGGTACTCAGGGAATAGCTACTGAATTTAGCAGCAGAGGCTGTCTGTTTAGTACTTTACAGTGGACTGAGCATTAGTGAGTCACTGCTGCTGTAGCACAAAACCAGTGTGGAGACATCACAGACTGCAAAGGAGAAGAAGCCTGGCCATAACCAGTGTGCAAGAGAAAATTGAAACCGAAGGGTTATGTAAGGGTTTTCTATACAAGAGGGCAAGACCTTAAGCATCATACCATCATCACTGATCTCTTTGGTTTTGGCAAGCGCTCCCTGCTAACTCATTGCAGGGGGCAAAAAAATTCCTTTTGTAATGAAGCTGAAACCTGCTGAGATGTGTACCAGGTCACATTGCTAAAACATTTGAGGAAATACTCTGAAAACATAACCAGTGATGAATTTCAGGTTGTTAACTACAGCATAAAAAAAAAAAAAAAAATCATGTTCTTCCCTAGTAATGTTAGAGGTGGTTGTAATGAATATGTTAATGGAGGCATGCAGGGGAAAAGATAATAGTCCCTCTTTCGTGTGGCCCACTCACTGTTGTGCTGCCCACATTACTAGGGGATAGGAACCCAGCACTTTTGACCCTTCTTCACACGGCCTTCTCGAGCACGTCCACCGCATCACAGAAATATTTTTCACTGTACTAGTTCAATATGGCACAAACCAACAACTTTACATCTTTGGCCTGGATTTAATTTCAGAATTCATTAAATCAATAAGGTTATTTGGTATTATGGGGGGTAATATAGACCCGGTTCAAGGGAAAGTACAAATTCTGTTTGTTTTGTTCTTCTGTTTAAAAGGAAAACTAACATCTAATTACTTCATCACTTACTTTAACACTCAGCTTGTCACGTGAAAAATAAATGAACAATTAGGTTTGCCATAATTATACCTGTCATATTTTCACAGAGCAAAATTTATTGCCTAAGGGTAGTTTTAATTACAATCAAGTGGGGATTGATTGAAGTTTTAATAAGAAATACCAAATTGAAAATACATTAAATCCCCAAACAGTTATATTATAAAACAAAACAAAACTAACAATCTCAGTCTCAGGGTATACTGAATCTTAGGACTGGCAGAACTTCATTTGTTATTAATAAATGAAAATCTTGAAGTAGGCTCATGATAACACTTAACTAAACATAGATAAGGTGCTGAAAATTCACAAAATGTGTTTATATCAGCCAAGGATAAGGAGTACTGGCTTAAAACTAGGAGAGAGAAAATCTATATATTAAGAGGAAATATTTTACTCAGGGGATGGTGAAGCACTGGAACAAACTGCCCAAAGAACCTGCGGATGCCCCATCCCTGGATGTATTCATGGCCAACACTGGATGGCCAAGGTACTGGGCAGCTTGATCTAGTGGGTAGCAAATGAATTGGAACTGGATGATCTTTAAGATACCCTCCAACCCAAGCCATTCTGTGAGTCCATGATAGATATTACCACCTGCACTTTTGAGTCTATCATATTCAGGTTTTTCAATATTCGATATTTGACTGTATTATATTCAATACTTAACATGTAAAAGTTGCTTCTAAAGGATTTCTATTTGAGACCACTTAAAAACCTATGTTGCTATTTTTAAAACAATTCTTAAAATTAATATTAAATGAAAGTTATATTTTTCTGGCCATCACAATCCAATGCCAATCCTCTCTCTTGAGAACTGGTGCTCTACATCTTCCCCTGATGGTAATTTTGTTTGACTAAGAGCACTTCCACCAGCTCAAAAGAAGACTAGAGAAGAAACTGATTGCTTTTGTGCATGCAAAATATTAATAGAATTTTATAAATGCAGTGTATAAGGTATCAAAGGCATACTTTCTAAAAGGAAAGAATACAAAAATATAAGATAAATTAAAAGCCTAGAGCTTGCTTAAGTAGAACATACACAAAAAGAACACTGACTTGAAAAACTTTATTCACTAACCTTGCTGACAAAGCATCAGAGAATCCCCTTTTCAGAGCAAAGATGTCCCTAGGTAATTATAATTAGAAGTCTGATACTGAAGCACTACCAGGACTGTGAGTGCAGCTAATATCCCTGCAAATATCCATCTACGGAGGTTAATTCATAGGTATCCTGTCCAGTCCATATTCTGACCATCTGCCCTTCCTCACTAAAATGTCTTGAAGAGTAAGGAAGATGATAATGATGTTTAAATATATACAGAGACCAATAGAAAATAGATTTTACTCTCATCCACGTGCTATGCAAACTAAGATCCAAGCCCTTCTGTATTATCCTCTCTTTTGGTTACACAAATCTTCCATTCCCCGTACACTGGCTCAGCAATGGTTGAATGGAGGAATAACAAAGGAAGAATAATGTAATTCCATTCAATCCAGCTTGTGATTAATTAAGAGTCCTCAGATTGAAGACACATTTGATGCCACATTGCTAATTTTCTGGACAGCAATTAGAGATATAGAATCTTATTCCAATACTCAAAAAAAAGACAAAGTTACAAAAAAAAAAAAATAACAGTAAGTCTCTCTTCCTCACAACACTAGGAACAGACATGTGAACACTTGCAGAGAGACCACTGGGGAGCACTTTCACCTTCATGTGAGAAGTTAAATCTATATATATGGTAAATCTGGTGCCTTTAGGAATCTAACTGAAAAACAGTAATTTGTATTCTCTAAGCAGATACATGAAAGGAAGTGAAAAATGTTTCTGGACAGACACTGGACTTTGAAGAAACTGTGATTTCATCACATTAACACATCATAAAATCATTGTTTCTTGAGGCTTGCCAATCAAAGGGGAACTTTTAATTCACCAAAAAAATTAACTTAAAAAAACAAGTGATGCACCTCAGCCTCTAGTGTTTTATTTGGGTTTTTTACAGGTGAAGTTTACATTTGTTTATCAGCAGATTCATAACTGGATCACAGAAAGTTACAAGCTGCAATTTAGGCCTTCAAAAAATAGCACAAAACAATACATTATGCTGCTTCCATTCAGCTGATCCCACTTTCCGAGCTTTTCCACAGAGGCTTATGATGTGAGGAAAGTGCTGAGTTTCTGGGGAAATATGCCTTCTGTATTGTGCATAAAAGGCCAACGTAGCATAGAAAGTTGACAGGAACTGCCCGTAAGGAACGTGTTAGCATAGGAATTCCATTAGAAAGCACAAGAGGTGAAATAAAGGTAGCAAGTGGACACCTTAGAATTGTAAAGAAAAATCTATCAAACAAAGATGCCAAGAGAATGTATTACCTGAGTCTGCACTATATTGCCAAGAAGACAGAAATATGGTATTTCTTCTTAACTAGACCTACAGCAACTCATTTCAGAGGATTCAAGCCCTGATGATCTGACTTCTTTAAAGCTTGTCTGGAAAAGCCCCAGATTTACCTGCATTCTTTCTTGCAGCTTCCAATTAGCCACGCTCCTGAAATACCAGCACAGAAAATGCTACCCTAATGCTTGAGGAAAACTCAAATGTTTCTGGAAGCAATCCATTACACTACTGAATTCAAACTTTTATTCAGCCATACATTGCATTTCGGTATACTTTAAGTGTTTAAAAAGCATTATAATCACATTATAGATGGATCACCTAACACTCAGAAAACAAAATGCTGAACTTAGAGGGGGAAAAATTTTGATTGTTTGAAAGGAAAGACAATTTGACTACTCGTTGTTGTACATTAGGTAATGCAATTATACCAATGTGTGGGGTTTTGTTCTTTGCAACATTCAAAAACAAGGGAACAGAGCTCTATGACAGGCTTAAAAATCAGAATCTGATGTCCTTTTCACAATTTAATGGGTTCTCACTGCAGAAAGAGTTCTACTGAAGTTGAGAGCTAGTCAGATTTGTGTACAGATTTCATTAGTCAAATCAGGTATTTTTAAATTTAATTCTACTCAGGCTCCACAGTGACAATGTATTGTGTTCAGCTACATCTTACTAAAATTCAACCAAGAAAAAGGAAAAAAAACATCTGAAAATGACAGTTTCATTCCTGCAATGTATTCATTAGGGAAATGAAATAACTGTAACTATGCTCTTCTTTCAAATAGTAAAGCTTAGGGTTTTGCTCTTTTAAATTAAGAAACAAATGTCAGAGTGGTAGTGATCTTTCGTTGATTTTTTCTTCTTGACAATTGTGTGCTTGAGAACTTGTTGTTACACACATCTGAGACTTTTGCCATTATCTTCTGATCTTAGGCCTGTGTGTGAAAGGACTGTGTTTAAAGTTAGAAGAGAAATGAGGGAAAATGTGCTGGAAGATGAATAACCTGTTATCAGTCATATTCTAGAGGATGACCTGGAGCATGATGCAGCCAGTCAAGATTACTAGAAGACCCTTGCGCATGGTATCTAAGGTTCCTCTGTTCCAAATACGTACATAAAATGATTAATGGGATGGAAGCATCTGCTCTAGAACAGTTATTCATTATCTGTAAAACAGCTTTTTGAAGAGATACTTGAAGAGTCAGGACTCCTTTTGGAAGACACAAAGGCTGACAGCAGATTTGGCTGAGGTTATCTACTAAACGCCAAAAGTGTCATATAACAAATCTGGCAATAGTGGACTAGGCAGCACTTGCTGAAACCAGTCAGAGATCAATTTAGAGCAGATAGGAGAAAACACTTTTTTACCCAATAAATAGTAAGCTTTTGGAATGACTTACTGCAGGACATAGCAAAAGCAGGTAGTACTGGCAAGTTTCTGAATAAGCTTACCAACAGATACTGAAGGGAACAAGCAGAAATGTGTTCTTTAAAATTTCTAATTCAAATACTGTAAGTAGTAGATTACACACATAGACAAAACAAGGCTTGCATGCTCTGCCTACCCAGCAACTTCCCACATCAGTGTCAGGACAGAAGACTGACTATGTAGGCTACCTTAACCCATGGCACTCCGTGTGCTCTTATCCCATAAGCTAACCCCTGGCTTTATTATCACTCCAAATAGAAAACTGAAATCTTACTGCTTTGCTAGGGGAACAACTTTTCTGTGGGCCTTCTAACTATTGATAAATGTAACTTCCAGGTTTAAACAGCAGGAGACCGGTATGACTCAATGTAATGAATAAATTCAATCAGTTCTTTCATACACTTCATCTGTACCAAGTATCACCAACTCATTTCAATACCTGTACTTTTTCCTGTCCACATACATACTACTAAGGAAAAACAAGTGATGAGAAAAACATGAAAACACAGAAAACTAAGGGCATGTCAGGAACTCCTACTGTTCTTGATAAAATCTGTCTTGCCCTGAAAGGTCTTTTATTTCCAACATTACGTACTGATTTTCAGGGCAAAAGTTGCTATGAGATCAGGACATTGAAATTTTTAGCCTGAAGACCCAAAAGTCCTTGATGATTTTGCACATAGCCATCAGGCAGAGTTCCATTCACCTTCATTTGTGTTTTTAATCTGTCCTCTGAAATGCAAATGAAACTGAATTACACTCAAATGTTTTGAGAATATATTAAAACTCTAAAATCCTTATAGAAAGTGCCACAACTCAAAGAGAACTTGTCATATTTAAGTTCTGTAGGGTTTTATTTGTTTGTTTGTTTTTTAAGATGGGAATTAAAAATCTCTAAAATACATTCCTCGTCATTTGGAATATTTATCCATGGGACTGGATGGGCTACACCCTCGGGTGCTGAGGGAGCTGGCGGGGGTGATTGCCGAGCCGCTCTTGGCCATCTATCAGCACACCTGGTTAACTGGTGAGGTCCCAGAGGATTGGAGGCTTGCTGATGTGACTCTCATCTTCAAGAAGGGCCGTAAGGAGGATCCGGGGAACTATAGGCCTGTTAGCCTGACCTCAGTACTGGGGAAAATAATGGAGCAAATCATCTTGGGTGAGATCACACAGCACGTGCATGGTGTCCAGGGGATCAGGCCCATCCAGCACGGGTTCATGAAAGGCAGGTCATGCTTGACCAACCTCATCTTCTTCTATTGACTGGGTGACCAGACTGGTAGATGGGGGAAACGCTGTTGATGTAGTCTACCTAGACTTCAGCAAAACCTTTGACATAGTCTCCCACAGGCTTCTTCTGGGGAAACTGGCTGCCCGTGGTCTGAACAGGTATACAATCCTTTGGGTAAGGAACTGGCTACAGGGCCGTGACCAACGGGTAGTTGTTAATGGAGCTAAGTCCATCTGGCAACCCGTTTCAAGTGGTGTCCCCCAGGGGTCGGTACTGGGGCCCATCTTGTTTAATGTCTTTATTGATGACCTAGATGAGGGGATTGAGTGTACCCTCAGTAAGTTTGCAGATGACACTAAGCTGGGAGGTGGCATTGATCTGCCTGAGGGTAGGGCGGCCCTTCAGGGGGATTTAGGCTGGATCGCTCGGCTGAGGTGAATGGAGTGAAGTTCAACTTCTTTATTTTGGGGAGATTTTGGGGAGATTATCTAAATAGAACTCCTCAGATCAAGAAATAAACAAGTACAGTTGTCTCTGTCTATCAGGCAGAAGCAAACAAAAGGAAAACAGAAATATCTTAAGAATGTCATGTTTTCAGCCTGGTGGGTAGCAAAACTCCATCACAATTGCTCTCACTTCCCCTCCTTGAAGGAAGGTAGAGAGAAAGCACAATGGAAAAGGGGCTTGGGGGTTAAGATACAGATGTATTAATGTCATAATACCCATTATAATAACCATTAATGTCATAGGCAAAACATAATATATGGATATTAATGTAATTTACTTCTATCATTAACAGGCAAGAGCAGCAAGGAACTAAAAGCAAACTAAAATAAAACCCTTCTACCCATCGACTCTCTTCCACATCTTCCACCTGAGCAGCACAGCAACATGGGGGCTGTGGTCAGTCCGTAATACTTGATCTCTGCTGTTCCTTCAAGGTCACTCTCTGCCCCTGTTTCAGTGTGGAGTCCTTCCCACAGAATGCTGTCCTTCCTGAACTCACCCCATGTGGGTTTCCCCACAGGCCACAGCTCTCACATACCATATAGCAGAAGCCCACCATTCAGGCACTGCTCCAGCACTGTCTCCTCAGGCAGCAACTCCCCTGGCCCTCCTGACCCACCACAGGGTCCTCTTCATAGACTGCAGCTTCAACCCAGGACCGCTCCTGCAGGGGTATCCATGGACTGTACATCCTTCAGGCCACAGCCACTGCTGCACTGTGGACTCCTCCATGACTGTACATGGAGATCAGCTCCACACTGTACCCATGGGCTGCAGGGGGCAGCCCGCTCTACCACATGCCTGTCTTGGGCTGCAGGGAGCTTCTACTCTGTGCCTGGAACACCTACTGCACTCTCCTTGGGGGCCGAAGGGCTGCTTCTCTCTTATTTCTCACTTCTGTCTCCCAGCTGCTGCGTGCACAGCAGTTTTGCCTTCCTTAAACCTGCTCTCCCATTGACACATTCAGCATTGCTCAAGGCTCAGCTCTGGCAGCAGCAAGTCCCTTTTGGAGCTGGCTCTGATCTGACATGGGGCAGTACTGGACTCTGCTCACTGAGGCCACCCCGACAGCCAAAACCTTGCCACAAAAGCCCAGTGCAAAGCAGAAGCTGCCTGAGGGTAAGCTTCAGCTAAGCAGGGTAGCAATACCCTGGAGGCAAAAGCTGGGATAAATCCAGGAAGAGAAAGAACAAATGTTTGGATTGCATTCTTTTGCTTTAAAACTGAGTTTCTGAAGCTGAAAAAGTAGCGAAGCAAAAAGAAATCTGAAGAACTCTGGAGGAGTTTCACATTTTTAACTGCTGCTAAGCCAACTCCCCTCCCCAGCTCAGGCTAAAGCACAGTGTAGTGGAGCTAAGCACCTACAGAATATCTTTCTCAAATGAAATTTGAGTATCCATAAATCTAGATAAAGAAACTCAATGTTACACACAAACACACACACAAGAATTCCCAACAGAGTTTGAATAACAGCAACAACATAACCTCTGGCAAATTAGCCATGGACATTTATTTTATTTTATAAGGGAATTAGCTAAATGAATAAATGAAGCAGACTGAATAGAAAAGAAATGCTGCAGCAATCATCACTCCTGTTTTCCCCACGTACCTAATGGGAAAGCAACAAAGAAACTACGGTATCAGTAACCATCTACTGTGTAGGGAGAAAGAAGTTAAACTGTGAAGGTGAACACACAATAATACAATTAGTTGCAAGCTCTTTTTATCTTTCATTATTTCAGTCACTCTTAAAACTCTAGCTGCAATACAGTGCTAGCAGGACAGAGATTCAGCAGGTGTCTCTCTAAGCTAGCGTACTAGATACCACTTCAGCATTCTATACGGTTCTGGTCTACAAAAATTAAAACAATGACTCATGCCTATCTATGGGAAGTGGGAGGGATGACCCCTCTATATCTGTCAACAGGAATACTAGATATGCAGCAGCCAGAGCAACTAAACCATGGAAAGTAAAAGCACTGAAACAGGCAATATCTGTAAGAACTTCCATCGCAAGCCTTTTGATTTATTTTTCCAGACTTTTATGATGCCTTGCAAGTTATGTGAGTTATGTGAATCTATCCTCTGAGGCATAATGTTGTATCTATAGAACCTGGATTTCAGTTAATAAAACAAGACTCAAGGCAAGATAAGTAAAAACAAATTCATATATCTGACAAGTGGACAAGCTGACAAATGTTTGACTTCATAAGTGTCACATATCACTAGCTGTCATTCCAAACCATAATTTTTTCTGCTTCAGCAAGTACAACTGACTTTCAAAATACATTACATTAACATCTGGAGATTTAAGTAAGGTTGATACAGGCTAACTGACTCAGTAACAGTCCAGAAAAGCCTTTTTCCCTGGTGTGAAAATTTTCCAGGCAAAGCCAGTTTTAAAAGAACCTCAGTACCAGTTTTAAAACTCACATGCAAAGCTTCTGTCATGTCTGCAGCTGCAATTTCTATTATTTGGAGCAGCTCTAGTCATGAACTGAAATCTAGACATAATACTGCAAAAAGGAGATGACAGTGTCGTTTCTGAATACTCGCATGAAGTATTCAGAAATAAAGTTTAGACATTTCCCATCTTGGTGAATTACTTGGCGTACACAGAATTGTTGGAGATATAAAAAGTAAACTTATAAATAGAGCTAGAGTTCTGACTCTGTAATCCTACTGAAGAAATACCTAATAAAAAAAACACAAAAAAAGAACGGAAAAAATCCCAATCCTTTTTAAAGTGACAGCTACTCTGCCCTATTGTCTCAAAACACATTACAAATGCTTATTTAAGCATTTGTATTGGGAGATACTCAAGCCTTATTTCAGATGGGCAGGAAAATATGAAGGATCTGGATACACCTTAACAGCTATGTTCAAATGATATCTAAAGTAAACTCCTCATTTACAGCCATAGTGCTGCACCTTGGACATGTCCCAATGTCACACACAGGGAACCTGTCTCCTAGCTCACAATCTGTGCCTCAGTTTCCATGGAAACTCACTTTGCTTAGTTTTCAGAAGAAACTAAGGCATAAAGGCTAGAATGAAGATATCTGACTGCTATGTCTAAAGAAATTTGGAAAATAAAGTGCTTCCTGCCTTGTATCAGGAAATAATGTTGTCAGCAAGAGCAGAGAAGTGATCATCCCTCTATATTCACCACTGGTGAGGCTGTACCTTGAGTACTGTGTTCAGTTATAAGCCCTCTCTACGAGAAGGACATTAATGCCCTAGAGTGTGTTCAGGGAAGGACAATGAAGCTGATGGGGGGTCTGGAGCACAAGTCTTATGGGAAGCGGCTGAGGAAACTGGATTTATTTAATCTGGAGAATAGGAGGCTCAGGGGAGACCTTATCACTCTGCGTAACTACCTGTCACCATCCCTGTAGGTGTTCAAGAATTGTTTAGATATTTTACTCGGGGACACGGTTTAGTGGGAAATATTGGTGACAGGTGGATGGTTGGAAGTTTTTTCCAACCTCAGTGATTCTATGATTCTTTGAAACAGGAAATAGGACATTCTAATGTTGTTTCTAAGATTTTCTGCAGATCAAGCTTGCAAATGCTGTTTGTAGCTATTCTTTTATTATTATTTTCTCTCTTAATTTTGACTGTTACTTATAATATCTAAACTCTCTTCAGATGAAAAAATAACAACAAAAATTTTCCTTTAATAGAAGATCAGAGATGCTCCTCAGTACCTAACTAGTAATAGGCTATTCAGTTGGGCTAAAGAAGGCTAAGGGCTGCAAAAACACACTGCACCCTAGGTGTAGCACGCAGCATTGGGTCAAACATTACTTTAAGCTAAGATTTCTAAGTTTCATTTGCCACAGTGAAAAGGATAAGTGAGAAACAAAATCCCAAAACAGCCTCTTGGAAAACACTTATTTCATATATACTCTTTTATAAAGTAATTTATATTCAAATAAAAAATAAAAAAAAAACAAAAAAACTTAATTTGTAAGTCAGGATGTTTACAATTTTTTTCTGCATCAGTAATAAAGAGATGCATAATGAGTCAATTCTGTAATTTTGTGTTAAGTAGGTTTTAAATGTCTGTGGGAAAATATTTCTTACTCCTTAAACCAAATTTTATAAATTAACAAGTCATGCACTCTTTTCAGTATTTCTAACAATACTCACAAAATACTTACTATGCATCCCTCCTCTTGCATTTCCATCCTAAGTTTTTCTTCTGTGGTTCACAGTTTCTAGTAACCACCACCTAGCAAATACCTCTGAGTTAACGTCAGGGTTTCCTCTATTCTCTTTGTCCACTACATACCTATTTCAATCACCTCTGAAGCTGCTCCCAAGCATAAATTAACATGGAAGAACAATATAATTTCATTCCTTACAGAATTAACATGTCACCATTGTACAAATTTTTCTTATTTTCTCATATGGAAACAGATACGACATCACAAAGCTTTTCTAACTTAATCAAGCCTTTCTGTGTAAGGCACAGTAATTCTGCCTTTCACAGAGAGTTACTGAGCACAATGGTACATGAAAATAGGAATAATTTAGTATGCAAATGTTATTTTTTATTTAAAGGTGCTCTTGCAACTTAAGGGAAGCCAACGTATTATTAGAAAAGTCATTTACTTGCTTATTATAACTTTGCCCAAGCATTGTTTGTGTAGCACGCCTAGGGAAGATCGTGGCACCCCTGGGATATACTTGTGTCTGAACAATGACACCGCTGATAACCTTTACTGGCACCTTTCTCATCGCATTACTGGAGGATGTATGAGCCTCTTCCATCAAGCTCTTTTTGGGATTCAGGTCTTAATTAACACTTTGAGTCATGTTAGCCCCAACGGTAAAACCCTCTGCGCAGTCATTAGTAACAGTTCCATTCAACTCCACTCCTGATTTCACAGAAAATGTGACCCTGGAGATTTAAGATAACTCAAATTTCAGATAAATGATTCAGCTTCAGACAAAGTTTACAAAATACATGCATAAAGGTAGACCTTGAAAAAAAGAAGAAAAACACATACGGAAGGTGAAGAAATTCTTTTAATAGACACTATTGGCTCAGATTCAGGAAATAGCAAACAAGCTTCACGTGTATAAAAACCTTCCTAAAAATAGGAAGGTTTAGAAATCAGGAGTCACTGAAAGCTCTGATATAAATCCGGGATAACTGCAAATAGAAAAGCCAGTACAAATAACTGAGCCGTAAGGAGCTCTTAAGGTGATAGCACAAGGGAAACCAGCATAAAATGCTCTAGAATTAAAAATAATGTAGAATACGAGTCAGCAAAGAAATCTGCCTAGGGCTGAGATTAATAAAAGGGTATTTCTCCCCTTAAGTAATGCTTTTTAGGCTTTTTCTTTTTTTAATTTTAAATTGGACTAAGTCCCTAGGTACATGAATATGCATAAGAAATGCATTTTTTAAAGAAACAATAACAGAATTCCTCAGAACAACTAACTTTGATAATGGTTGAGAAGAATATCTGAATCAGAAATCAGAAGTTAAATTAAACAGTGAAATTAGTATTGAAATGATTGATCAACACTGACACAGCCTTATTAATTCTGAGATATAAAGCTCATTTCTAAATCAATGATTGATTGAACACAGCCGGAAAGCTGATCTGAAGCAAAAGACTATCAATTTTATTTTTGAATGCACATAAATATTTAAATTACAAACAAACAGCAGCAACAAAAATAAAATGGAGAGAGGGAAGTCTATGAAAGCACATGAGATTACCACGTAGATATATATATAGAGAGAATTAGAACATAAAAGTAAACAAAATTCACAGAACCTTGTGCCAAAGCAAATACTGGAAATCTGATAACATTTGCAAGTCAACTCAGTCCTTCTTGAACAAAAGTAAAGTTTCAGCAGACCATTTCAAGCAGTTTGCTGCAAAAAGTATTTCAAATGTATGTTGCAATCATGTAATTAATGTTTGCAAATTCTGGTGGTTCGCAGTCAAAAAAAAAAAAAATCCAAAATTGTAGAGGTTATCTCCACAGCACTTATTAGAATTTAAAGAACGGCAAAGCAAATGCAGTTCTGGGTAGGAGAGAGCTAAGATACTGCCATCATTTGAGGGTGAATTTCACCGTGCACTGATACAGATGCCAAGCCAAATTCTTGCTGTTATGCACAGAACCACTGTGTACATCCTGAAATGATGGCATGTAGTTAAAAATAGTAAGTGCTGTACATTTGTTGCAGCACTGGCAGTAATGCCAGCCTCAAGCATTAAAGACATTGTGAGTCACATCCTCCAAACTAATAAAATTGGTTTTAAACTCATAAGTCTTTAGCCGCTAGTGCATCTGAAGGACTTTCATTTGCCTTCAGGTTGTATTGGCTTAATTGTTTAAAATTATCTGAGAAGTCCTAAAAAAACTTTTTTTGAAAAAGAAAAAAGAAAAGATACAAAAGTGGTCTGAAGGAGTATTCTTTCCCTAATTTAATCTTCTTTTACTTCAAGGATCTGAATCATATTACCCTCTTCAAAGAGTGATCGAGCAGTTGTCTAACATGAAGTTGGATGCCCTTCACCTAGATTCACAGAAGAACTGTTCTAGAATCTTTTCTAAAGTAAACATGATATACTTATCTGATTTTCTCAGGGCTTTATGATCACAACGTCACACATACACAAAAATCCCTACGAGAGTCCTGAACCTAAGGAAAACAGTAAGAGTTGGCTGTAATAACTTCAACAAAACAGACTTATATGAATTCATGGAAAATAACAGGAAAAAAAAAAAAAAAAAAAAAAAAAAAAAAAAAAACAGGTGTATTTTGCAGTAATAATACAAAGTCCATAGTATACATAGACTACATAAACACATGCCTACTGAGTTAGGAAAGGAAAGCAAAGAAAAATATTATCGGCATTTTACATCTATTTGACTGAAGCAGAGAAGTTTTACCAGATAACACTGGTTTACATTACGTGTTAGGGAAGCTATGGGAAATGGAAGAATCAACTTCTGTTAAGCAGAAAACGCATACCTTCTGTGGTACCTAAGCACAAAGAACTGACTAAGCGAATGACCTCTCATTTCTCTCATTTCCACAAGAAGTTTAGCCCCCAGCATAGTATGCAGCAGCAGTTTCACTTGCAGACTGTTTCTCCAGTTGAGTCAAACTGTACTGATAAAAGGGCTGCTAGGATGGAACTCATTTCTCCCAGCTTTACACCTGCAGCATAGGCATATATATCCAGACACCTCTGATAAAGAAAGAGAGAAGTCCATATTTCTGGCTGTAGTTCATCCCATTTTAAAGGCATACTGAGAATGTGTCAGGTCAATCCTGACTGAGAAGTGCCTGCTTTATTCCGCTGAATGAAAGGGGAGATTTGGACAACCGGCGGAGTTCTAAAATCTACATCTACAGTACAGATGTATAAAGTTAGGCAAATTAATCCTTCTTTCTTCTCACTTTCACTTTAAATGACACATCTGAACTCATCTGCAAGTCAAAGTAGATATGCAGTTCCTCAGGGAATCCCAACCTGTTATTTCATCCAAGCCTGTTCCTGATAGCTCTGCTCTATAAAAAGCATGTTTATGAATTCATCCAGATCCCCCATGCATGTTTGTTCACTATCTTCTGAAAATGAAACTAAACTTTTTTAGGATTCATATTTTTGTGAGTATGAGTTAAAACAAAAGCATACGCAAGATTGGTGCCTTCCACAATAGAACAGAAAGAGACTACTGACAAAAGCCCTTTCAAGAAATAGCTGCAGTGTATTCAAATAATAAAGAATCAAGAGATTACTAAACAGCACAGTCTTCACACTGGCAGTTCAGGATTAACTTTGCTAGTACATGATTAAAATACAGATAAAATTATCAAGTCAGAAAAATAAGTCTGAATATAAATTCTATTCACACATGGCTACATTTGTTGAAGGAGAATTAGTTGCTACTACCAAGAAAGAGCGATGAACTACAAAGGTGAAGAGACCAAATATTAACAGATTTATTTAGCAATAATACCAAAATTAACATTATAACTTCAATAACGCAGTTGTATTTAAATGTCTTAAGAAAAAGGTTGTTTCCTCAAGATCATGACTGACTGTAAATTACAGTGATCATAAACATTCACATGCATCACTTAGAGGAATATTTTCCAGTCTCTTTATGGCTTGATTTGTTACTTGGACGTGGTTCCTCATCTGTCAGTCAATATTATAAGCATCTGCACTATGCCAACTAACTGATGAGTTCATTTTTTTACCACGAAGTCACGAGCTCTTTTTACATGTCATGTCCTGTATATATCAGGCTGACACTGCCCATAACCATACAGGCAGGAAAATAAACAACAAAAGCATGATTCAAAAATACACACATATATACATACATACATATATATGTATATGTATTATACATAGATTATTACACACACACACACACATATATATATATGTATTTTAATGGTAAATAGAAAATGTAACCAATTAGTACTCACCACCAAAGCCTTAGATCTGTTGCTCAGCAGTTTTTCAATGTCTCTGGCTGCAATTTCCACTAGCTGACGAGGATTGTTGGCTTCCACAGTATACAAATCTTTGTTTTTCAAATATATCTGCAAGGGTAAAAAACAGAAATAAATAAACATGGCAAATAACATTCAAAATAAGAAAACTGATTTGACACAACAGCCATCATTAAGTAAGTCCTCTGTTTTTATTTAAGATCTTCAGAATGATAAAAGGAAAATTCCAGCATGCTTTGCAAAAGAAAAACTTCAACTTTTTGTTTAAAAGGTATAAGGTGCTACTAAAAATCATCAAAACTGACTGATTCTGGTGACTGAATATTCAACTTCTAAATGCTCAAGGACTCATATTTCTATAGAGGACTAAGAGAAAAGTAAAACAGATCCCTTAAAGATGATTGAATCTGAAACCAAATAATTACTACTGAATTTAATTATTCCTTGAATGCTGAACAACAAACATATGTTTGAAGTAAATAATTTAAATTATGATAATGTAATCAATTTAGTCCCTTATCTATTTATTCATGTTATAGTATTAGTTTTCATGAGGAAAGGAGAGGAAGAAGAAGAAAAAAAATAAGAGAAATAGGAAAAAAGAAGAAGGAGGAAATGGAGAAAAAAATGAAGGGGAAAAAAAAAGTGGGAAAGAAACTGTAATTGTGTTTCTTTTGTGTCGTGAAGAAAGGATATTTCTGAGGACCCATTAAATGTTTACAAAGCAGAACACATATAAAGAGGGTAATTTAATTTGTTAAACAAGGCTGCTGTAATGAAATGCATCTAACCACAAGAAGTAAAGAAGGAAAAATAGAAAAACACATTTCCCCCTGTCTTTTATGTCCTACTAGAACTGTATAAAGAAAAATATACTAATTGGCAAAAGAAGAAAAAAAAAAAAAGCAGATACTTTATGGGCAAATGGGGAGAACTAACTAAGGCAACCAACAGATGGCCTGAGTTTACTCAAGCACTCCACCTCTCTGAAACACTGCCTGAGGGCTGTGCTGTCTCCTGGGAGGCAGTGCCAGGCACACACAGGAGCAGGTCCAGCACTAATGGCTGGCTGAGATCCAGCACAAGAACCAACAAAATGCACACAGGCTGAGCCTACCAGCCCTGACAGTTTTCTCAGGTTAAAGCTATGGAGACACAAAAGAGACTCACCAATATCTGTCTCTCTCTGATGCATGTAGCTGATAGGCATTGATCGCAAGCAAATTTCTAACAGTTACAGTTACATCTCCAAGTTTATATCAGGCATGTCTCATAAGCTGCCATAGGTTTCTATCACTTTTGAATTTCACATTGATTTAGAGGTTTGGGGAGGTTTGTTCATTTGGCTTCTTTTTGTCTGTGGGTAGTTCTGTAGGTTTTTTTCTTTTTTTTTTTTTCTTTTTTTTCCCCTTTTTTTCTTTTTTTTTTTTTTTTTCCAGAAATACAGTCTTTGCACCAGTAATTAAGTATCTGAAATAGGCTTTAATTCTTGGTATAGTAGTATCAATGCATCCTAAGCAGAAAAGCTGTTACAAAAGAAAATCTTTCTAATGAACTTAGATTATAGTTGAATACTTTTGCAGTGCTTGGATTTTCAAAATCACCACAAAAATTTTATCTCAGGTGCACCCCAAAATTGTTTATTTATTTTAAATGATTTTTATAGTTTATTTTCAATTTTAAAATATCCAAAAAAAATTATCCTACAGCAGAACACTACATAATTTCTTACATTTTTTCTGAAACACACCAAGTTCACACAGTCAACCAGAATTAAATTGACTGCTGTGAATGTAGGGACCCAATGCTTCTCCAGGCAAAGCAAGATTTGCAATTGGTTTTATAGGTCCAGGTGGTCTGAATCAGGAGTGGAGAAGCATCTAAATTGGAGTGACCATCAAGTGAGGCAAAGGTTCTTTAAACTTCATTTGTTACTGTGTACATCTGCATCACTTTCCTTGGTGTCTCTTTTTCCAGGTGTTTTCATGCAATTGCTTCTTATGTGTGATTCAAAAGAATAAGAAAATTTGAATACAGTCCCTTTTTCATTTGTGAGTTTCAATTAGGCAAAACATATTAAAATTCAGAGGGAATGGTGATGCACTGTAAAAATGCCATTTCATTGTAATTGAGTTTTTCTCTGAATATTTTAAACAAACATTAAGAAGGTCACAAACAAATAAAATGTAAAGGCATACTCAAGTATGTGCTCAAGAGGTGCAGTTTGTGATGGTAGAGATGAATTTGAGAATGCACAGGCAAATAATAATTCACTGGAATTAATCTTTCAGTACAAAATTACAGTAAGCCATACTGGTCACTGTTTGAAAACCCAGGAAAGGAAAATTTTCCTAGGTAGGAAAATGTCCATTTTCATCCCTATATTCAATTTATAGGTTGGTTGTTAGAGGGATGTTCTTTACTACAAGACTGGTGAGATGCTGGGACAGGCTGCCCAGAGAGGTTGTGGATACCCAGTCCCTGGAAGTGTTCAAGGCCAGGTTGAATAGAGCCCTGGGCAGCCTGGTCTAGTATTAAATGGGGAGGGTGATGGTCCTGCCTGTGGTGGGGAGTTGGAACTTGATAATCCTTGAGGTTCCTTCCAACCCAGGCCATTCTGTGATTCTGATTCTAATAGCAAATATAACCCTTTAAATCCCAATTTGAAGACATTCAAAATTTTCATCCACCTTGCTCCTATAGGGAATCTGTCCTCAGCACTCCCATCCTGAGTAGCCTGAAAGCTGCAGACTATCCAGGAGCAGTCTAGCCTATTTTATCTACGAATTTCAGCACCAGCTATAAGGATAGTTCAAAATCCTGAATCATATAGCAAGAAGACAACGGCCACACACAGCAGGAGTCCTCCCTCCTCGTACTTCAGCTTAAAGCATTTGTAACAGGCACTGTGGGTCCTGCCATTGGGAGAACCCAGATCCAATGTTAGCTTCAGAAATTATCACACGTAAGTAATCTTACAATGTTTATAACTAAAAAACACTCTCTGTATTCAACTTACCCACCTCCCATCCAAAAAAAAAAAAAAAAAAAAAAGTTTTGCACAAGATCCCACATAGAGACACATTTCTGACTCTTCTCTTTGCATTACACCATGCCAGCGCTCAGAGGACCTGTCTTCCATTTTTACCGCTGGCAGTAGATTTATCCCACAAACTTTAAAAAAAATGGCATCAATAATAACACAGGATTTAACACACTTCTTTATTTTCCCAAAGCATGAGACCTATCTAAACTGTCAAGGAACAGTGAAAAAAATATTCACCAATTATTTAAGAGAGGTGTACATAATTTATTTGTTGCCTGCTCCCCTTTTCTGTAATTCAACTCTAGCACTGCAGCAGTTCAGAGCAGTAGCACACAGGGAAATTACACATGCTTCAGAGTGTAGCACCTTGTAAGAAACTTTTCATTCTCAAAGCCTCCTACCTTGCAGTCAAACACAATTAGTAAAAGCTCATCTCAAATAGCCATGAAGGGTCTTATCAGCAAAGGTGTGCTCATTTGCCTTTCAAATTGCAATTTGGCAGGCTCCATGGCTTGTTAAGAAGAGCTAATTTGAACACAATTTATTAAATTGCTTTGACCATGTGAATGTGAATTTCTGTTGGCTTTTACATCTTTAGTACTTTAATCACTAATGTTCTCCTAAAAGCTCTCTAAATTGTCAATAAAGTCCTACCATCTCACACAGAATAATGCCTCACTGCATGACTAAGTAAAATCTATAAGGTCATAGCACAAAAAAATAATTTGTCTCTTAAGTCAATAGCCACGGACTCTTGTATTCAGGAAAGAATGTATTAAAATTACTTTCTAAATGCTAAGTATTCCTGTTTAATGAACTGCAAGGTTTTAGAAAAGAAAATGGAGGGGGGAGGAGGGTTGGGGGAAATGTTACATTAATAGGAAACAGGACAAGAACAAGGACAACAGCTGAATGTGGTAAAGATGAGAAAAAAACTGCCAATTTCTCAGCAGAACATGCATCTCTCCACTCACTCTTCAAGGACATATTTATAAATCTCTTACAAAGAGACATTCTCCTTGCTTTGTATAAGACTTGCTAGGGAAAGTCAAACATTTCTGCACAAATTGCAAGAATGAAAGATGCACATTCATCGTACGACTTGTGCTATACTATGGCAGACATTGGCATCTTCTGCAAGGCTGGAATTTTATTTAATGGCCCTCATGCTTTATATTACAGCTAGAAAAGCTAGTTTATCATACAAGATCCTGAGAGTATGAAATTATCTGCATTTTGGATGGCCAGCAGCCCTGGCATTGTTTGCATAGATTACCCAAATAACAAAGAATAATAGTTCATGATGAATAATTCTAAACCACAACAGAATTTCTTTGCCTCTTCTTTTGTTTGTTCTCCCATTCGAAAAACAAAGGAGATTTTTCTTCAGAGGTAACATGGCTGAAGTTTAGGTTGCATATCTGCTAATCTTTGTTCCATCATCAAGTACTTCTATGGATGTAGAAATCATATGATATCAGAGCTTCTGAAGTCCAAACTCAGAATTTCAATTCTTAATCAATAATAATATATCTCTTCCTACCCTGAAACATGTTTTGGAATAGAGACACAGAACACCTCCACCTTATCTGTCTATACAAAGATAAATCTATTGATTTTTTTGCTACTTCAATGCTACCTTCAAGATCTGATTCCTCAGCTAAGCTTGCATGACACTTGGCTAAACGATCAATATCCACAAGGACCATCAAGTCCAAATGCTGACTCCACACGCAACCACCCAAAATTGAAACTCTATGTCTTGGAACACGGTCCGAATTCTTCTTGTACTCCGCCAGGCTTGGTGTTGTGACCTCTGGTGCTTTCCCTAACTCCACCCCCCTCCCCACTCAGCTCCTTGCCATTCCCTTGGGCCCTGTTGCTGTCACAGAGAGCAGAGATCAGCACTCCCCCTCCACTCCCTGTGAGGATCTGCAGGCTGCCATGAGGCCTCCGCTCAGCTCCTCTGCTCTGAACAAGTGACCTCAACTACTCCGTATAAATCTTGTCATCCAGATCCTTCACCATCTCTCTGCCCAGTTCTGGCTTTTTTCCAGTCATGTATCTTGGTCTGACCTTAGATACACACTGTAGCCTTGTCTCTAACCTATCCCTTGGCCTCATCTCCTTTCAAACCCGACTAGAGGCTCTGAATGAATTTTGGACCTGATTCACTGCTTCTCATGTTTGATCTCTATTATCAGTGGCAAGCTCCCTTAAAACAGCACAAGACTAAAAACTCTCCTCCATCCCTGACACGGGTGGAAGCTACTCAAAGGAAACGCTACCTTAGCATTAACTGCCCAGAATAAGGAGGACCCTTGCACATTTTTTCATGAAACCATCCAAGATTTACTACCTGTGGCTTAGAAACAGCTACTATAACAATGCATTCAGAACCAGCACCTCAGCAATAGATACCTCATGCACCAGTAACTCCAAATTACTTACTAGCTGTAGCAGAGTACGTCATGAAAACAGAGAAATAGCTTAGGTACAGAGCTGTCATCAAACTAAAAAAATCACTCGTGGTCTTCACTGCTGGAGAGCTAGATGCAGAAACTCCCGTGTGTTTGGAGGACACTGCAGAGGTAAAGTTCAGTGAACAGGTTTGAGCTAACTTCTGTACTTCAAGCCAGGAAGGCACTCTGCTTTGGGTATCACTCACACCAAAGTTGGTTCTGTGCATTCGGTAATTCTTTGGTAAAATCAGTAAGAATTGGTGAACAACATCTGCTCTTTGCTAACAGTCTAAGATTTATGCAGCGCTCCGATTCTTAGCCTAAGACCAAACAAGCATCCCAAGAAGAAGCAGGCACTTCGGGGGGGGAGGTTTATTCATTCTCATAGTATTTCTGTCTGCTAGACATCTAGACAATAGACGTGACTCAGTCTTCTTGATTGAAGCAACATCCTTGCTTAATGAATCACATTGCAATATTAAATAAAAGTTTAGCTAATGCGATAACTTAAAGAGTTTTGCTAATTCATAAATCCACTCTAAATTGGCCTGTTGCTGAGCTCATTCATCACTCTCCTCATCAGAAACAAAATTGCATAGACTGACTCCAAAAGTATTCCTGGGGAAAAAGGAATTATCAATTATCTCGCTTGAAAGTAAAAAAGTACATTTCTTACTGAAATTTAGAGTAACGTTAAAATTTTCCAAAACAAAAATTTAAACAAATTCTACTGGTTTTTTCTTTTTTTTTCAGAAAAAAAAAATATTCAACAACTTATTCGATTTTGGCTTCATGAGAGCCATATTAAGTTACATGTCACAATCTCATTTAAGTGAGAAAAGCAGTAAAGGAGACCATTTGACCTCTAAACATATGAAGAAATCAGGGAAGCAGAGAGAGTCAGAGAACAGAAATAATACTCCAAACCATCTGAGTGATTGTTCTTGCTAACTTTCTACTAGTGAGGATATTTTCTTTGAGCTCAATTTTTGAGCAGTCATAAGCACCTCTATAATCTGCTCAAAGGGAACAACTGTCTTCTCCCTGCCACATCCTATTTCCAAAGTTACACGTTGTATTTCTAACACAAGCCAGACAATTCTTTTCTGACAAGATGTTTCTTTTCTTTGAATCAGAAGTGATCCACTGTGGAACACACTGAAAAATGTTCCTTCTCAAGTTCTGTATGCACAAATAAATCAGACTGCATACTTTAGATGTGTCTTACTCTCTGCTATATATAATATATAAATAGGATTACAGCTGCTTCCTAGCAACCCACAGATACCTTCATGCTTGAAATTCATGGCAACAACACAAAGGAAAAAAACACCCTGGTAGTTTACTGTATCTTCTTCTTTTGCAGAATCACTTGCCTGATCACTGACTGCTGTAAAGATCTGAGATGACAAGTGACAAGGCAGCTGACACTTTGAAAACCACACCGTATCATAGCAATGGTGTACACATTAGGAAAGAAATTACCACATGGAGTTCATTCTTCAGTAATACATTCAGGTTGAGCTAAATTAGGCAAGATTTTGGAAACACTTATGCCTCGGTTAGCATCTGATACAGTATAAGTATTGCCAGTGTCAATTGGCTCACTCAGGTGCCTACTCAAAGGAAAGCAGATAATCAGGCATCCTTAACTGGATGGAATCATAAATGCTTTCAATAGTTGAAAATTAAGAACGTAGACTAGAGGATTTTAAAATTAAGAAGTAATTTTCATAATTACTATTTTGTATTTAAGTCTTCATAAAATGTTGTAACACCATAATGGGATGGAAAGCACAGCAGTGATAGCGGGGTAGCAAAGTCCCAGGCTACAGGAAGTGAATGGATAAGCCCCAATGCAACAGTCATCGACAGAGAAACAAAAGAGAAAAACTGCTTACCTTTGGAAAATCTCAGCTAAGAAGGAT
The DNA here is from genome assembly GCF_023343835.1 of Lagopus muta. Classification (NCBI taxonomy): domain Eukaryota; kingdom Metazoa; phylum Chordata; class Aves; order Galliformes; family Phasianidae; genus Lagopus; species Lagopus muta. The sequence continues at coordinate 9,993,155 of NC_064433.1, read as the reverse complement.
TCAGCAAAATACCCTCACCCGCTGCTAATTCTGAAATGAGGTGTGGGAAGGGGTAAATCCTGGCTGCACCCCTCCTGGTCACTCAGGTGTAGTGCATGCACCTGAGCTTCCTTGGGTTGGCGCTGCCTTCCCTCTAGGTGCTCAATCACTGGCTCAAGCTGTGATTTAGCATTTTTGCTGCAAACGTGAACTCAGCTTTGTACTTCTGCTGTTGTACCAATGCCAAAGATGGACTTACAAGTCAAAGAATCATAGAATCATAGAATGGTCTGGGTTGAAAAGGACCACAGTGATCATCTAGTTTCAATACCCCTGCTATGTGCAGGGTCACCAACCACCAGATCAGGCAGCCCAGAGCCATATCCAGCCTGGTCTTGAATGCCTCCAGGGATGGGGCATCCACAACACCCTTGGGCAACCTGTTCCAGTGTGTTACCACCCTCTGTGTGAAAAACTTCCTCCTAATATCTAACCTAAAACTCCCCTGTCTCAGTTTAAGACCATTCCCCCTTGTCCTATCACTATACACCCCTGTAAACAGCTATTCACCTTCCTGTTTATACGCTCCCTTCAAGTATTGGAAGGCCACAATGAGGTATACCCAGAGCCTTCTCTTCTCCAAGCTAAACAGTCCCAGTTCCCTCAACTCTTCCTCGTAGGAGAGGTGCTCCAACACTCTGATCATCTTAGTGGCCCTCCTCTGGACCTGCTCCAAAAGCTACACGTCCTTCCTGTGCTGGAAAGTCCTCCCTTAGTTTAAAAAAAAAAAGATATAAGATTTTGTTTCTTAGTAATATCAATACAGTGCTAAGTTACAAGACTACATCACTTGATTTCACAGCATTTTTTTTATTTCTTAGCTCAAACATTTAGCTGAGACTGGAGGAGAACCTTTACATCCCAACATGTGTATTGAGCAAAACATAAACCAAGTCATTATTTCATGTAACAGGAAGAAATTGTTTCACCTTTCTTCTGCATTCCTGGCATATTGTGAGGTAGTCCTTTATCTGATTTTTCAAACATAGGAAATTCTGTCTTACCTCAGCTGCTGTTAATGCTACTTAGCACTTATTCACTCTCTTCCAAGAGTTATTTTCATTCACAGAGTATTAACAGAGTCTGTTTTGGTATTTCCTAACCATACAACTTGAAAACTGATTATCTACAAGGTTGCTCTTTTTTGTTTGCTTCCTTTTGTTTTGCTTTAAGGAAAATCTCTTTGCTTCAACATCATCTGAATACGATCACCAAGTGGTACAAGAATAGGACAGTTTTTATTAGTGTTAAATCCGATGGAAATTTGTAAATGAACCAAGAACGATGTTTTGATCAGAGATTATCCAGATCATCAAATAGTAATTAAAACTGTGGTAATACTAGGCTATTTGTTCCCTTGAGTCTGAGCAAGCTTTGTTAATGCAGCCACCTATTGTTAACAACTTACAGCTGATTTTGCTTGCTGGAACTAAAAACTCTTCAAAATGCCAGTTTATTGCTAAGGGAGCAGAGGGAAAGAAGCATCTGCAAATAATAAATGAGGCTCCCTGTGTTTTGACAACCTTTTAATTTCCATTTGGATTACAAAGAGAACTTGCAGATGTGTCTTCAAATTTCATAGTCTGCATTTTTAAAAGTGATTTAATTTTACTGACATCTTGACGTTGGTTAGCAATGTGTAAGCTAAACAGAACTTAGTTTGGAGGACTCTATTTTTGAGGCCTACAGCTTTGGTATTTGGTTATGGAACATAGCAGTGGTATATTTAAAAAATGATATACTTTTAAAAATACTGTATCATAAAAATTCAGTTTCTGTTCTCGGTAATCTGTAACCAACCTAATCCATCTTGTACATTATTCAAATTATGGTAAATGAACTTCAACTTCTTAATGATTACATGGAATGCCTAGTCTTCACTGTAACTTGAAATTGTTGTGAAGAAGTTGTTATCAGATTCTATTCTAAAAGTAATCCTAGCCTCTTTTCCTCCCACCATATCCCAAACAACAAACTCTTGCTCTTGTCTTAGGGACGAGGCAAAGATGCAAATGTAAGTGATGTACAGTGGCCAATTTATGCTTAAAGTGCAACTGTTTCAGAGCACCAGCCTTATATTAAGATCACTTAGACACTCCAACTTTCTGATAAAACATCCATTACATTGCACATCACTGAGGGCATAAAAAAAATCGCTTCCTTCTTTTCAGATTTTTCTCCTTTTCCTCCTTAGAAAAATTAAGTAACAGAGTGAACATTAGTGACATGTTATTATTGAAATCAGAACTACTATCAAAAACATCAAGTTCTTACATTTTTCCTTTCTACTTTTCTTAATCGTAAAACTCTGAATTACTTCATCCTTAATGAAATATCAACATAGTATATTCTGGAATGGGGCCATATATCCCCTGGGTCCATCTGGTAGTTCACCAGAGAACAGCATAAGGTAGAAAATGCTTTTCCTTTGGCTAAAGCATATTGAAGCTGAATCCAACCTGATAAACACAATCAGCAAGGAAAAAAAAAGAAAAAAAAAAAAAAAAAAAAAAAAAGTGAAGCTATTAAAAAGAAATGGACATTTAAATTCTCTATATTAGCTTTTTTGTGTATAAATAATTCCAAATTTATATGAAGTGTTTGCTAATTCATCCCAATAACTTTATGAGTTTTTATAAAGATCAACATAAAAAATTTTCATGCTGATCATGGAGAAAAACACTAGGAATGAAAATATTTACTGCCAAATTGTCTGTTAAACCACCTTTCAAACCAGGAATTTCAAACAACCTGTGATGATAGGAAGATGCTTGCAAATACAAATTTCATAGTAAGTTCAAGAAAGCTGTTAAAGCCTCTACTCACAGAAATCTCTATTTAGCTAATGAAGAGAACAAGGAAAGCTATTTATGACAGCTTCTCTAGATAAAATGTTGGTGGTGCATGACAGATTTACTGAACATTTTTTGATACAACTTTTTAGTTAGTAGCATGCCTCTGTCTGTGGAGCTTGTAGGACAATATCTTAGCTGAAATCTGTAATGAGTCCAACAGAAAAATTACCACTAGGTTATAAATTCTTCTGGCAGAAGAAAGCTTTCCTGAATAGCCATGCTCCAGGGTCAGCACAGATGAGACACCAGCCTCTCTTACAAGTCACTCCTCTCTGTGGGCTGGTCCAAGGACCTAAAAACCTGAAAGCGTGGACTGGGAATATGTTGCCACTCTGAGTTCTTCAGCAGACTTCCACCATCTGTGCATTAGGCTCACAGACCTCACACTGAGCAGTGGATGAAATGTGCTCATGCAGAACTGTGGCTGGGTGTTCAACACGAAAGAGCTAATTATTCTGAAGCACCATTCAAGAGATTAAGTGAATAAATAAATAAACAAATCTGACAGTCGCAGAACTGTGTGAATGGAATTCATTCCACATAACAAATAAACCCGTATGTAGCTCTGTTTTAGTTTGGAGGATGGAATAGCATTTCTATCTCCGTATGAATATCATTTAAAGGCCAAGTCAGCCTATATGGGTTCACTCTACAGCTCCTGAGACTGTAATAATAGCATGCCTTATGAACATCATGCATGGATTGTTTTTGCAGCAATGTACCAAAAAAGAAACAGATTCAGACTCTCGATTTCCTTGGAACAGCATCTCTAACTGCATTTTTGTTCAATTATGCCATTGCATGAAAAGGTTACACTGTAAAGATGGCATTTCTTTGCCATAGTGAAACTCCTGTGCTTGTCACATCAAAGCTTTTAGCAGACCCACATTTTTAATACAGTGTTTATGTAAAATAGGATTCTCTCCAATCAGTTTGGAACAGACAAGCTTGTACACTGCTGTAAGGCATGTTCTCTACTCTGAGGTCTTCCTCTCTGTGTACCGTGAAGGATCCCTCCCTCTTCTGTCCTGTCCCTAGAGGTATTTTGGAGCTGGAAATCAGAAGCATACTTGTTGTAGTTTATTAGATTAAAATAGCTGTCAATTAGCTTAGTCATGGGCCTTTGCTGTGAAATGTCTATGTGAAAATGGAATTTGAGCATACTTCCATCAAAATGTGACTACTTTCTTAATTCTGTAATTCAGTAGGCTCTTTACTTACTTTTTCAGCCTGTTGAGTTTTAACTGTTCATAGGTAAATAATACGATTTTGATCTTTGTGTGCAGTTTTTCTTTTCACTTCCTGTAGGTAAATGAAGCTAGTGCAATCGAATACACGCTTCACATTTATCTTACCACATGGATTTTAGAATTATTTTAAACTGTTCTCTACACCTTCTTTTACTTTTTTTTTCCTCCAAAAGTCTATTTGCTCTATAGAGACTCCCTATCATTCACACCAGAACAGTTTCATAATGCCTGACAGCACAGAGAGTTCAGGAGTAGGACAAAGTTACACAAACTCTTTAAAGTTGAAATGAGAATTACATGGCTGTTTTTTATTTAAAACCACAGTATTTATACCATTAAGGGGCCTATACTAAGTTCTGTCTTTGTTTAAAGACATCTAAAGAAGCACATCTTGTTCCTTCTTAACAAAGGTTTTCCAGCATATTCCATCCTTTTGTTTTAAATATCAGGTTGTTATATATACAAAACTTTCTTAGGAACTTTCTCTTTGCTTCTCCAAGGAAAAAAAAATCTCCTAAACCATAGAAAGTGCCCAACTACTGGGCAACTACACCAGCATTGAGATCAAGCCATGCCCTCTATTACTTGCTTGTGTGCATTATGTAAAAATGTTTGTTTTGTTTTGTTTTCCAAAATACTTTTTTTTTTTTTGTATATTTCCAAAATACCAGATTGAATTGTAAATTAAATGTTAGGCATACTTGTTAACAAATGTGAATCAGTGTAATTCACTGAAGTCAGTGGAGTTCTGCCAGTTATTAACAAGCTGATTGTTTTCGCATCTTGAATCCTGACTTCCTTCCTTGTAGAGCCCATCTTTGCATTATTTTGGTTAGGATATTACATAGGTATTAAATCTGAGCCAGAGTTCTCCCAGAACTTACTCTAATTCCTCATTAATGTCAAAACAAAACAAACAAACAAGCAAACAAACAAAAAAAACAGTATTCAAAAGTGTATGTAAGAACATTTTTTGAAGACTCTATGGAGAGTATTTCCATATCGTATAAATAAAAGTTGATCAGCACAAGCAAGAACTACATTTTAAACATCAACAATCTTCCTGATCAAAAGCTCACGTACTGAAGTCACTAGTATTTGTGTTCATACCATCAGACTTACAATCTACCACAACAAATTCAGAGGTGGAATCATCTGCTGTTAACGCTTCAGAGTTAAATGAAAATCTGAGCGCAGTTCTTGGTTGGATCAGGATTCTTTGCATGGCTAAAATGATTTAGTGAGTAAAGGAGCATCACTAAATTAAGGCTTATATCTCAACTCTCACCTTCTCCATCTCCTACACATAACCATTTTGTCTGTTCCTTCTACTCTAACTATACTCACTGGTTTGTTTAAGACTATGGATAAGTGCAATCTCAATGCAGGACTTCTTTTTCACTGGAATCTAAGTTTTTTGGCAATTTGCTTACTATAGGTATTGCTGTCTCATTTCAAATGAGAGAGTGTGTGAAATTTTCATTAGAATGAACAGTTTCAGAAGTAGTCACAACTGAAGCAATTCAGTAAATAAATTCCCAAATACAAGCATGTGTAGCACCAGTTAATCCTGAGACATCTTCAATAAGTTATGGAAACACCATAAAATAGCATGGAGTTAACTGAAAAGGACCTGACTAAGCGAAGAAATAGTTCACACGAGCTGAGAATGTGGTGAGCGTACTATTTTGAAAGCTGTCTATCTTCGTAGAAGATCCTATTGTGTGAAGCAAACACAAACTTCACCTACATCAGTGGGACTTCTTTAACTCAGTCCAGGCAGTAAGCTATAAAACCGTTATGATACAAATCTGTTAAATATCCTTCGTATGACTTAATTGCTTGGCCAAATCAAAACTAATTTTCCCTAGAGTAAGGAAAGATATTACTCCTTCCTACATACCTGAACAAAGAATAACTTTCTACCCCTACACACACTGGTACAGCTGTTCACGGAAAGTTGTGTCTACTTTTTTGTAACTGAAGATTACTTTCCTTGCCTTTGTATCAGACATCCTGCTTTTGCGGGAGGAGGGTAAACAAGCAAATAAGCAAACATTTTTTGAAATTTTCCAAAAACATGAAGACTATAGGCTTGGTCCAAAGAATTCTGGAGTTAGTAAAAATAATGAGCCAGAATCAAAGCTGAAAATTCAGCTTAACGGTTAAGCATATTTTAAGCTTGAGCAACTGAAGGCAACTTCTGTGAATAGAAGTGACAGGCATGAAAACACACTGTTTTTAATGTCTTGTAATCTCCATTTTGGTAAGACTGTGGTTCATTTCACAGGAGAACTACCTAAACATTCATAGGCAGTGAGCAGATAGATGATGATGATGTCATTCAAAAATGTGAAAGTGGGAATTGCCTGCAAAAAAGAGGGAGAGACTGCATTCTCCCTTGTAGAGAAGAAAGCTAATTAAAAACAACCTTTTGGCTAGTGAAAGACATCACTCAATTTAGGTCAAATAAATGGCTTTGCCACAGAAGGACATTTTACACTGAAACATCCCCCTTTTGTGCTTTTAATCCTAGGATTACACACAAATATTGACCACTATATCAGTACCCTCTGAGATAACTTATGATTTTCTTGAACTATGCAACAAGAAAATTCTGTCTTTCAAAAAGCAACTTACCTACAGTATTCAAGATAATGTTGAATGTCACTATGGTGTAGTGTAATTATAGCTAGTGATGTTACATATTTTTGCCCAGCAATTTTTATGAGAGGATTGATTTAGCAGCTCACACATCTGAAGAATTTTAAGTAAATAACACTGTGCTTGAGGGGGGGCAGAAGGCGGTGGAAAGAGTGAGAGTGTCAATCTCTTGGCTTTTCATAATCTATTTTACTGTCCTTTGTTTGCACAGAAATGCCAGGCAAAATGGTCAGATCATTAACTCATTATTTGGCTCAAATTAGAAATCTTCTGTAAACCATTTATATTTGAAATATCTTATTGCCCCTTCACTGTAGGTTAAACATTTAATATGTGTCTTTCAAAGATACACTTTTTACTCCTTACTGTTTATTGAATTTTAGTCTGAAAAACATCTGCAGTGCACTGCAGAGGTTTATCACTTAAATTCAAAAGATCCTACATGCAGATGTATTGCAACCCAGACAGCATCATTCCCTAGAGAATGTCATACTTCCTCTGCAGCTAGAATCACACTTAATGTGGTCTCTCTAGAGATCTCTAAATCACTCCTGTGCTTCAACCAGTGTGAGAATGAAAAGAAGAAAACTGAATGAGGAACAAAGGATGAAAGATTGGGATGCAGAGATAGATGGCAACAGACTAGAAAATGGCAGGCAAAGAATAAGGAGAGAAGAGACTGGAAAAGAGAGGAAAAGTAGTACTAGAGCAGAGGAGAAAACAACATGTCTGAATCTGAGAAGTGGTGATGAAGGGAAAGCTGAAAAAAATAAAGAGGTGCAGTAATAGTAATGGGCAGGCTGGCCAAACATACTTGGACAGAACGTTTTGGAAATGTAAGGCAAAAAAGAGTCCAGAATGAGATTGTGAACTGGAAAAACCTGAGGACAGAGATTCTAAAATTGGGATTAAAAGGCAATGTAAATGAGAAAGGCAGACAGGCTATGCAGAAAAAGAGGAAACTGAGACACAAACGTACTGGGAAAAGAGGGAAGATAGCCCAACCAGCATAATGGGAATGGAATGGAAAGTCCAGTGGTGAGTCAGGTATATGAAGCTGAAGACAGGATAGTGGAGTGTATTAGGTATGTGTGGCAAGATTATGGTAGTTTGAGGGCAGCAAGGGTAGCCTCTGTGAGCGCAGTCCCGCAGTTTGTGCCATGTCAGATCAGAGCCAGATCCAACTGCTCCTAAAGGGACCCTCCACAGAGCCACAACCAATGTTGGCTCTGCCTCATTGATAACACATTTAAGTAAAGAAAAATATTATGCAACAGCAGCTGGGAGAGAGGAGTATGAAAAGAGGGAAATGAAACTTAAGGGCCCAAGGTCAGTGCAGGAGGGAAGGAGGTGTTCCAGGCAGGAAACAGTAGTTTCCTGCAACCCAGTAGAGGCTATGATGGAGCAGGCTGTTCCCTGCAGTCCATAGGCACCACTTGGAGCAGATCTCCACATGCATGCATGGAGGAATACACAGTGAAGCAGTGAATGAAGCTTGAAGGAGGGACAGCCCGTAGAGAGTACCCACAGGAGCAATCCCAGGCTGAAGCTGCAGCCCATGGGGAGAAGTCTGCAGTGCAGCAGGAAGGCTGGGGGACAATGCTGGAGTGGTGCCTGAAGTGTGGGCTCCATGGTATGGCCCTATTTTGGAGCAGTGCTTGGAAAGCCGTGGCTCCACATGGGGTCGTTTCGGGAAGGATGGCATCCCATGGGAAAGACTCCATGCTGAGGCTCGGGCAGAGGGTGACCATGGAGGAAGATGGCAGAGACAAAGTATTATGGACTGACTGCAGCCCTCATTCTACATTCCCCTGCACTGCTTGAGAGAGGAGGAAGAAAATGATGGACTTCGGCAGAGTACAGGGGCAGGAGGCTGCTTTTAGTTTGCTTTTAGTTCTCACTGGTCTAGTCTGTTAGCAATAGGTAATAAATTATATTAAACTACATTATGCTGAGTCTGTTTTGCTTGTGATAGTAACTGGGTAATTGGTGAGTGTTCTCCCTGTTCATAGCTCAACGCACAAAATCATTTCTTTTCATCATTTTTCTCCCCTTGTCCTTTTGAGGAGTGATAAAGCAGTACACTGAAGTTCACGTGAAACCACCACATGGGGAAAAAGACACAGCAAGCATGGAGGGGTATGATGAACAAAAAAGATCTTAACAGAAACTCCTCACCACAAAACTGAAGAAAGAGACATGATACACAAGCCTTGTTTTCCTTCGTCAGCCGATATGTGTGAAATCCACCTACAAAAACTCCCATTGGCATTCCATGCTAGAATAACTTTACCAGTTTGTCAAGAAAGCTCAAGTGATAGACATTTCTGTGTTGTTGAGATCCTGTGCTGGAAACGCATGTATGTATCAATCTGATGCTTTGTGATAGGATTTCAAGATAATGTCTTCAGTCAAGGTTTTGTTTTTTGTTTGTTTCAAAAATTATAAACTGCATCTGTCTTAGATTTTGCTACAATAGCAAGTACTCTTGTATTAGGAAAGGCCAGAACTAAAATCATGTTTGCAATCTTCTTTAATGCTCCTCGTGTACAAACATTGCCACAGCCTTTCCTTTGTCAGAAAGAACAAGGTAAAGAAGGGGGAATATATGAACTTGTGGATGCATACTGGATGATGATATACACACACCGTTATCTACACAGCCTAATCCTGACAGATTGTGAATTGTGAATTCATTGTTCTGCCATCTCAGAATGTGTTTTTAGACTCTATGAAAGAAATATGACAAAAAAATATAAATTTTCAATGATGCAATAATTATGTTAATTCCTAAAACACAATTCAGATTAAATTAGAATGGCTGAATATAAATTTCTTTCTCATCTGTGTTTATTGTAACCAAAGGCTGCCTCAGTGCAGTGAATATATGTAAAAAAATGATTTCCCGTGTTAATACAGAACAGAATGTTCCATTACTGTGAACGGTTACTTCCTGGATACCATATCTGACCAACATATAACAACACTTGCTTCAGGTGGGAGTGCTGTAATAATGGTAAGCCCTATTTCTGCAAAGCTGATTAAATATTAGCAGCGAGCAAGTGCTGCAACACAAAAAGAGTGAATTGGTGGATGTATGTTATTCATTTCTCTCTCAATAAGCACTGTAGAAGAGAAACACTGCAGAGTTTAACTTAAAATCTTTTTGCTGTGCTGGGATTAAAGTTATTGTAATGGCTAGAAAGTGCAATGAATGGTGTGCATTGTAAGGCACATTTTCCAACTCACCGCAGCAAGCTGTTCCACTCCACTTGCAGTTCGTGCCAATGTTATGAGGTCTTCTTGCATCTTATCTACCCATGATTTTATCCTACAGAAATAATAATAAAAAAAGAAATAAGAGAAATTCAATCAATTCAATGCAAATATATATGAAGATCACAAACACACACAAAAAAAGCCAGCAGATAATTTCAGGTGACAGAGACACTAAATTCCACCTGATACAGCTGTGAATCTGCTTCAGATATGATCTCTATTTTCCTTTTTTCCCCCTCTTAGCAATACCTTACCTTTTCAATAGTCTAACATGTGAAGAACTTGTATGCAATTATATATAACACAAAAAAGGCAAAAATGCAGAATATGTTGATATTGCATAAAAAAATGTATTCCCAAGGACAACCTGCAGCTCACTCAAAAGATCTTTCTGGATGGTCTTGAGATCCCTCTCCTAACAAAGAGCACAAGCAAAGAGAAACAGCAACTAGTAGCTGGCTTACAAACAAGAACAAGTCTTCTGGCCTGCAGCATCTCTTTGGATGCTTCATGGAAGCAGCAGCAGGATAGGCTGCAGCCAGCGTAGGTAGCACGAGTTGTTCTGGCAAGGGGAACCTGCTCCTGGCTGCTTCTCTTGCTATGCCTGCTTCACTCCCTAAGCCCAGTAAATCTGCCTCTTTGTGGAAGCTTTGGATCCAATACATATGTTCATATGCCCTGTCATGTTTTGTAGCAGGAAAGGAGCCACGGCATTAGTTTATTCCAGTGAGAAATATGCTTATTCTAGTGATAGAAGAAGGTGGACTAGGCTGCCTAGTGAGAAAAACTGGTCACCAACTCATCCATCGTATCATCCCTGTCATTACTGTAGCTCTGTGCTCTGAAACCTGGAAGAAATACTTACCCTAGCCATTTTCTAGCCTTATTGTGATACATGAGGAATGACACCTAAGATTATTTATGAAAGTAGGAAAGAGATGGAAAAGATAGACTCCATTTTTGCTTCAATATGGAAAATTTGTAAGAGTAAGAAAGAGGCTTGCTTTAGCTGCTTCCTTCCATCATCGATACATTTTGCATTAAACAACAGTCCCTATCTTAAAAGGGTACAGACACTATTGGGGTGTTGTGACTTCAAAATTTTATTAAAGGATACTTCATGCTACAGAAGAAAGGCATCAGTCATCCAAATGTCCAATTTGATTGGATAGAAGGATAAAGGTTATTTTTCAATAAGTGTAGTGAAACACTGAACCAGGTAGCCCAGAGAGGTGGTAAATGCCCTGTTCTTGGAGACATGCAAACCCAGGCTGGACCTGGAGTATCCTGGAGATCTAGCTGTAGATGTTCCTGTTCACTACAGGAGGCTGGACTAGACTACCTTTAAGGGTCTCTTCCAATTCAAAAGATTATATGATTCTATGAAAAGAAGAGTCGGGACTGACTTCTAATGTGAAGCAGCCTGAAATAATGTCTGCTAGAATAGGAACTACACAAACAGAAAGGTACGAGTTTGACAAAGTGCCAAATTTATGACAAATCCCTCCTCCCAGTCAGTATTAGGTGGCTTCCTAATCACAGAATTACAGAATCACCCGGGTTGGAAGGGACCCCAAGGATCATGTAGTTCCAACCCCCCTGCCTAGCAGGGCCACCAAACATACACATTCAGATCAGGTTGCCCAGGACCCCGTCCAACCTGGCCTTAAACACGTCCAAGGACGGGGCACCCACAACCTCCCTGGGCAGGGAGGTACATAATCAATGTACAGTCTTTCTTGAATTGTATTTTGACAGACCACAAGCAGATTACTCTGACAAAGTAAGCAGCAACTTTCTGAAGTTTTAGTTCAAAGCATTTTCAAGGCCTTACACAAAAAGTCTGTAGCAGAAACTGAATTCTGCTTTCATGCAATTCAGAAGAGAGCCTTACATTTATGACTCAGCATTCTTCACAAAAAAATGCTTAAGCAACTGGCAAATTGTTACCATGGTTTCTCATTAACCATGGCTTCCACCTGTGACACTGCTGATTTCATCTTCTATCTCCGGCTACTCTCTTGGATTGTTAGGTACTCTCATCTGCTGTGTCGTTATCTTTTATTTTCTATTGTGCTTTATCTTTTATTTTTCCCTTCAAAATCTTGGATAAATATCAGTGATTTTACTCTGTCTCCAATGCACTTCCATTATTTTCCCACTGGATTCACAATTGATTAAAAAACTTTACCACTGAAGTTATTTCTCTAGTCTTGTTCATCACAGAAAATTGTTCTAGTTTCTATAGGTTAGAAACTTTTCAGAAGACTGTGTGTCCTTTAAAGTCTTCTCAGTGCACCAGACATATTCATTATCAGTGTTATAACAGAAAACACTCCAAAAGGTTTTTTGCTAGTTATAGCCATTAATGATAATATCATTTATTCACAGCTCATAGTGCGAGGATTTAATACTTTTTGCTGACTGTGTACAGAACAGAAGAGCTATATAGCGATTTATATCTCCCTGTTCAAGCTGTTAAACATTACTTCATCCCTTAGACTGCCATTATAACCCTTCATATTAGCGTAATGTTTGATATACCCAGTACTCGCAAACACAAACACATTATCTTTTTGTTTTTAATGGTTAGTTCCATAGACCCAGGAGGTATTAGAGTGGCAGTCCACATTTACAAATACACCCATCACAAAGCCAACAACTTGCCTTTCTGCTCCCTTAGTCAAAACTGGATTAGTTGCTTAAGCCCTGTAATTTCCAACTTGAATTTAGTGTGATTGTGTTTCAGACAAGTACTCAACTAAAGCCCTCAGTCCTGCAAATGGTGAAGACCAATTTCTAGCACAGATGGAAGAATGTCAAGGTAAAATGCCTATATTTTATTTTTTATTGACACTCCTCTTCATTTGCAAACATAAAGGCTTAGGAACATGGTAAGAAAATGTTCATGTATGAACCCAACCTCAGGGTTATTATGTGCTAGTGGAGCTTCAGTGACTATAATGAGAAATCTTAGAACAAAAGCTACCTACATACAACTAACAGACAAAGCAACATCTCATAAGTGGAGTAAGAACTTTCTCCTACCTACTTTTTATGCTAAATTTTAGACTATTTTACCATTCTTTTGTGAATGTATGCTTCAACACTTAGTCTATTTGCTACCTCTCTCCAAACCAGATAACAAGAATACCCCATCAGGTTAATGTTGATGCTTTTCCTTTTTGGACGTTCAGCAAAGGTTAATAGGTGCAACGTGTCAACAGAGACATGATCAGTATTTATTTCTGTCCTTGATTGTATCACCAAGAGTACTCTTACTGCCTTATGTCTTTGCTCATTCACATCCTATAACTCTAACATGGCAACATAGAAATGATGCATATTTGGATTTAGGACCTGATTGATTCCATCTTTATGCTAGCACTCCTAAATTTTAACTTTCCATGCTTTTCTTTCCAGATCAGGTATAAAATAAATTAATGTATCTGTAGAACAATATGAACTCATAAGCGTAAGTGTGAACAAAAGAAAAAAATTGCATGTATCTACTGCTTTTTTTTTTTCTGTTTCAGAGAATGAGATATACAGAAAGTGAAAAAGTGAAACCCACTAGCCAAAAGCATTTTCTAAACCATAAAATAAATAATTGAACAGTGATCCAAAAAGATTCTCAGTGTTATTTCTAAGAAGGTTGGATAGAAAAAAGTCAGAGGGAATTGATTTTTAAATCGACTTTTTTCATTTCCCTTTGCTATGGTTTTTAAAGGGTATTTTCTTCTTTGTCCCTGAAAGGAAACTGGAATGGTGAGAAAACATGTTAATTAGTCAGCTAACCTTGAAGTACTGCATTAAGTCACTCTTAAAAACATGAACTGCTTGTTATTACTTATTATTTCTATTATTCACAAACGAAATAGAGAATGCTTTCCTCTTTAACTGGCAAAAATATGCTTGATTTTAAGTAAATACTTCTTATGTCTCCTCTAAACTTTCAGCCTCCACATAGTTAGCCCAGGACTCACACTGCTTATACAACGGTTGCCTAGGCTGGTGTTTGATTTCTCCCTTTTTTTAACTTGTTTTTCTTTTGAACGAGGTTCTTGTGCTACAGACAGTGGAAAAAGGCATCTCCAGAGCCACCCCTTTACTTCTACTGGAGCCCTAGACAGCTTGATTTCTTGGTCTAGGATCCCCAGTATAGCTAGGCTACATGCTCGGCTTTTATGCAAGTTATGTTAGATAGTATTAGGTTTGATGGAAAGGAAGAAGTCCACCTTCATTCTAATTTAACGTCAAATTCCCTCCCCTTCTGTAACTGAAACCTAATTAAGAATGGTTCTTCTAATCTTGACTATACATTTACCTCAAAAACTTTTTTTTTTTTTTTTTTGTCACGTATACATTTTTACCTAATGTACTTTCTCTAGCACAAATTTTCTTTTTCTCACTTGGCTTGGACAGTAGCTAGTACAACAGGATATAACATAACAAAACTTAATAATTTAGAAGGGTTTTTTTTTTCTAGCTCACTGTCAGAGACACAAATAACAAAATGACTTCTAAAATTCTGAGGAAGCTTTGTATATTTATTCTACCTTCCAACAAGAATTTAAGTAAAATCATTAGTATTACTTTAAGGTCTAACATCAGTATTGCTGTGTCTCACTTCTCCCATCTTGGCACCACACAAAAGTCTCTTTGTAGCACACACTGTAGATATTTCATGTTTCTCCTAGACTGCTTTTCTGAACTACAAAAAATCACAACCCAAAACATAACTTAAAATGCAACTTTTGTTGTTGTTGTTGTTAATAAGGGATCATATTATCTCACAGCATTTACTTAAAACATGTGCCCCTTAAAAAAAATGAAAGAGCCTCTGGGCACAGAAACGCTTGTCTGGTACTGCTTTGAAGTGAAGCCTGCAGTGCAATATCTGCCTGACAGCTGCTCCTGGTCAGAGTTTATTTAACAATTGGAAAGCTGTCACAGCAAACATGAAGTCCCATGACTTAAAGAAGCAGCAGTCATTTTTCTGCAAAGGGGAACAACAGAAAGCCTGTACAAAAGGTTAGGTTGTTTCTATCGCTATTAGCTTGGCACAAATGTTGCAATGGATGTTCCACTGAAAAGTGATTACATTTTCCAGAAAAATTGATTTCAACCCAACTCTCCCACATATGGGTTTTCCTTATATCAGGCAATGATTGGACCAAAGGAGCACCCACACGCCTTTCCACAGAAACTTCCAACTGATCTGATTGACTGAAGGGACTATCTGATTAAAGACAGACTGATGTGGGTCATTTAATGGGGAATTAGAAGGTACAACCCTGCTGCTGTCACCCAGGCTGATGAGATTGATGTGGAAAGAGTTAGAACACTACAGAGCCATCCATCCACATTACAGTATTATCCAACCTAGCATAACAGCTATTTTGATGGCACGGAAATCCTTTCTTCCTCTCTTTTTCTGTTATTTTTCTTTCTTTATCTTTTTCTTTTTTTGTTTCTTTTTTTTTTTTCTTTCAATTAGGAGAACTGTGTTTTCTAGTCAGAGGATTTTTACAGGTACTTCCCACTCATGCTCCAAGTAGAACTTAATATAACAGATGCCAAGCTAAGAAACATTCAACTTCATTAAAAATCTATTTTTATGGTAAACCTTTGTACCAAGCTTGCAGAACAGAGCACTGTTCAGCTATAAGAGTACAAAAACCTGAGAGAGCTGCACGTAGAACAGCTGTGTTACATCCTTTTCCCCCTAAAACTGATGCAATTAGTTTCTGCTGAGTTCAAGGAAAGTAGATTAATGTAATTGCATACCACAGCTCCATAGACCACTCACAGTAATTTAAGGTACATTAACTGACTTCTGCATGGATACCCTCTTATCATCTAAAGAGGCAGACATGGATCTTAACTCTGCCAATTTAAGTCACATGTTCTGTTGTAGGTTCACATCCATCAATTATGATTATGTTTACTCAAGTTTCTAAATATATCTTGCATACAAAAATAACAGCAATTACAATAATGAAACATCTAAGTAGCAAGAGGGAGATTTTCTTTTTACAAAATGGGTCAGT
The DNA here is from genome assembly GCF_023343835.1 of Lagopus muta. Lineage (NCBI taxonomy): Eukaryota > Metazoa > Chordata > Aves > Galliformes > Phasianidae > Lagopus > Lagopus muta. Next base: position 9,977,015 of record NC_064433.1, on the reverse strand, counting down.
ATTTCTTATTTTTATATATTTTATTATAAACTGCATACACCATTGTTCCTAATGCAATGGACTAACAGTGCCTGAGAAATGAAGATTAATGAGATTAGAAGCAGTGAGAGAGCAAACCCTGCTATATTTCTGCAAGCAACCTCACACTTTATTTTCTTGCTCAGAAAATCCTTTACTTTCAGAATCAGGTTTTTAGAGGATTCAGGGGCAGTGAAGGAGGGGGGGAAATCTACGAACTTATTATCATAGAAGCAACATTCTCAACAATTCTTTGGCACTCTTAGACAACCCTAAAGGGCAAACAGAAACTGTTACTGCAATTGATAGAAGATGTGGAAGAAGGAACATACACCATGATGAAATTACTAACCTTCCATATAGAAGTTGTCCATGTTGCTGCATTTATACTTCCTACTGCAAATCTACTGAATTTTAATATTGCCATGTATTTTGAGGACCTATTAAGCTGGCAGTACAGGATTTCAGATATGTGGGTGGAAGCGTAGATTTATAGATAACCAGACCTTGTGAAGAGTAATAAAGGCAGGTTTTGTGAAATACTGAACAAATTGTCATAGTGTGTTAAAATCTCATTGATTTTAAATGAGGGAAAGTAGAAATTGGATACGCAAAGATCATCGAAATCCCACACTTATCAGATTAAGCTCTTGATAAAGTGGCAGCTCTAGAATCCCTACTGAATAGTCAGAAATAAATAAAAGAGGGTTATATAATTTATATGAGATATAAAAGCAAATTAAGGCAAAGTTGTCATTATAAGAAAATGTGAATTTTCCAAATCCAATTAGATCCACAGAGTAGAAGATATTTAAATCCATCATTAATACACATGCTCAACTCTACAGCTGTAAACCCCTCCACTTGTGTACAGTCATTCAATAGTCCTCTTTCTGCAACCTGGAAATTTGTTAACAGAATCCATGATAGCACGATATCATAGAAGTATAACATAAATATTATATAGTATGTAACAACTTCCAAGGACGTTAAGAATTTACAAATTTAAGTGAAAAGATTCCACTTTATTCCAGTATGATGGCATATATATTCACCATACACTATATGCTGAAAATATGCCACTAAATGTTGTATAAATGTTTGGAAAAATAATTCTGTAATAAAAACAAAGCAAGGATTAATTAAGTCATGACACCTAGCTATTAAGCTGAGTGGGAAAGGTAGGAAATCTATGCTTTATTTTTTGCGTACGAATGGATGACAAAATGCATCATCTATTCCATAGACGAAAATACTTCCTTCATTGGCAAGAGGAAAACGTAGTGCTTTGTTCCTTTGCCCTCTCTGACAATCTCATCTTCCCAAATGTGACAAGCTTCCAGACATGCAGTCTGCAAGACCTTTCCAGATACGAAAGAGCCCCAGTAGTCAAGGGCAGAGATAATTTCTTGTTCTCTCTTGTTTTCAAAATTTCAAAACTTAGCTTAAAACGATTATCTTACATTCCTCAAATTGAAACATTTGAGAGTGAGGCATAATACCTGTATCATACTTGACATTATGAGGAAATGGTCAACATAGTCCGCAAACTCTTCAAGACTTGGGCATTATTTGCAGATATTTTAATGTTTAGACTTGGAATGCTATTAATATTTTTCTTTTTTTTTTAAAAAAAAAAAAAAAACTCTCCTTCTCATACATCTCTGCATCACAGATAAATGGGGAACCCAATGAAATTCTATTTACAGCCCAGCTTAGTTATCCAGTAGCTCAGGAGATTTACTTCCATCCTCGACTCTTAGGACAATGCCCATAGCATGAAGGGCAGAACTCATGTCTCAGTGACTGTCTTTGTCCTAAGCAGTAGTTTTCTTCTTCATGTTGAGTTCCAGTGGCTGCTTCAAGGATGTAAACGGGTGTCACTGTGAGTGTCAAGCAGAACTCCTTCCCACTTTAATAAGCAGGTTGTAGAGACTCCAAAGCATCCAGATGTTTAATGGGAATGAGAAAGTAATTCCTTAAATGAAGTGTTCATTTTAAAAAGCCAGACTGGGGCATGGTCATATTATTTTATAAGCTGGCTCAGCCTAAACCAAGTGTCTGACAGGTGTTTAGCTACACATGTTCATAATTATAGCTTCTGCTCCATAAATATTTCTCTTCACTTTGCCAAAAGTGTTCTTTTGGAGTCCAGCACTTCCTAGCAAATAACATGAAAAATATACTCTAACAGAAATTACTGTTGCACAAAATAGCATTTAATAATTTAAACATGATTTTTTACGTTAAGCCTGACAATATAATCAGCTGCAAAATTACTATAAACTGTAAAATAAGTCCTTAAAAATGATTATGTTTTAATTATCAACAATTACAGTGCTAAAACAATTTAACAGGAAAGACATAAATTTATGGCTCAAAAGACTATCAGTAGCCCTCAATGTTTTTCAATAAAGGCTTTTACGATCAGATGTACATCTACTACCATTTATTGCTTAGTGTTAAAAAAACAACCAGATGGACAAAATCTAGATAGCATTTCTGCAGCTGAGAAACAGACATCGAAAATAAGGAATATGTAATTTGTTTCTGAAGTCTACTAGATGAAATGTAATCATTTGGTTTTAAATTCCACTGGTCTAATGTATAACCTAGCCCTATGGATCATCTGGAGTTATCACCTCTATCAAAGGAGCCGCCACATGTGAGAGATATACATGTCTTTACCATCACTGGATTCCTCACAAAGTAACACCTAACATGCCTCTCATCCCTCTGCTTCAGCTCTGATAACTAATATTTAAAGAGTAAACAGTGCAGCCCAAGACTAATTCAGTAATCTCATTAAAACACAGATAATCCAAAAAGAAGACCAAAAGTGAATTTCACATATACTAATAGACTAATACAGATGTTACAGTATTGCATCTGTGGAACCAGAATTAGAACCTGCTCCCTGTGCAAAGTAATACATAAATACTGGTAAAATGCCTGTAACTAGAGAATTAAAAAAGCGTGTCTTGAAAATTATGATTGAAAAATAAATCTCATAGTAATGGCTCTTTCAAAAGTGCTAAGTGTACAATTTTGCAGGCAAAAAAGTGATTTTATCAGTCATATTTAACATATCACAGTCATACTTTAGTCACAATTTATATTAAAATCATTTTTTTCCCCAAAACTAATAAGCATTACATTTAGCCTCAGGAAAAAAAGGAATATCATTAAATTAAACTATGGCAGATTGGATACTAGTAAAGAAGAGATTAAAAGAAAAAAAAGAAATGGGTTCATACAAATCATGAACATACCCAGGAACAAATGCCTGCACCCACACATACGTGCACCAATTGCATCTCAATGAGAATTTCAACTGATCCACTTCATTGGGTCACTATCCCAGCACTGCAAGTGCAGAAGCTGTCCTTCCAGACCATTTGTGAATAAATATCTAGAACATACACACATTTCTCTCCTTAAAACACGTGATTAGTTTGATCAATTTTTTGTGGTAAGAAATTCACCTTCTTTCACAATATACATGAAGAAATCATACTATCTATATATGGTATGTTATAACTGCATGCAAATAGAGACTACATGATGTTTATGCAATGTAGCAGCATAATATTGCTGTACTGTGAGGTGATTGAATGCATCCCAATGAATTCAAAGCCTGCCTCAAATTGATAAAGAGCTACAGGATCAGACCTTAGACTGAAAGAAACATACTGAAGTAATATAAAATATGCAATAATTTGATAAAAAATAAACATACAAGCTTTGCTTTTTGAGCTTATCTATCTGTATACACATTATTGTTTAGGTTATTCAGCACTGAATGCATATACGTAAGAGAGATGTTAGCATAAGTGTACACAGAAATGGCTAAATGTCCATCTCATTTTGTCTCCAACCATATGTTGGAAAAAGTAAACAATAAAACTTCCCTTGAGTTCAGCAGCACAGAAATGAGTTCTTAAAACTGAATCCCACTGCTTTTTGGGGAGCTGATGTGTAAATCAGGATCCATATTAAAAATCAGATGAATTTTTGGGAGAGGGTGGGAACAGGAGTTGATCATTTAACTGCCCTGTGCCAGGGGCTTTGTACATCCCAGGTAGTGCCAGTCATAGAAGTTAAGCACCCAGCTGAACTGGAACTCTGCGTGGAGATCCTGCACAGCATGTCTGCCTTTTCTGGTTTTGCCACTTGCTTAAATGCAAAAGTTAAACATAAAAACAGGGATGCATAAAGGTTAAGCAGGTGTGTATTTACACTGCAAGACAAGAATTGATGGCATAGGGATAATCTTTCTAATGACTCTGTATGAAATGTTTATTAAAAATATGGTTTTACACTCATTTATGGTTATATTATGGTTATTATACTCATTATGGTTTTATATTCATTTAATATGAAATTATTTTGAAAAAAATATTCCACAATAATTTAAGTTATGAAAAAGCAACAAACATTGGCAACAAAATCTAGGTTTTGTATTACACAGCTACAAGCTGTTCACTACCAAGCTGCAAATTGTATGGCCTCTTTTAAAATGCAGCTTTCAGTGATGCTGATTCCTCTTGTTTAATAAGGACAAGGATTCATAAATAAAACATCCATTATATTAAATAGCAGAATGCCACCTTCTGATAAATTAGTGTAGTCTAAGACAAAAAGCCCTGACTCCAAGTATACTCCACCAATGTAATTCTACCTTTCTTATAATTAATGAAGCTTTTTTTCAAATTTATATACAAACTAAGAAATCTTTGTTGCACAGTGTACTCCAAAGAAGGCTGCACATCCAAGTTAATCAGCTGTTTCATTTGCAAATATATTCTTCTTTTCAAAGCCTGACTTCCAATGTGCAAAGCTGTCACCCCCTTAACATGCCACTACTGTGGCACTTACAGTAACAGCATTTACGGGAATAAACACATATTGTTGTGGAAAGATCTAAATGAACTTCGTTTTCTAAAAAAGACAAACAAAAAGTAAAATATCATCACAAAAGAGAGGAAGCAGATATTATCATACAAGGAAAGGGCTGTGGCACAGAATATTAAGTCTCCACAGAAATTAACATCAAAATTAGCAATAGCCATGTAGTCTTTAAATTCTTTTCATTTCATGAAGTCTTTCTGAATTACACAGAGTTTTTGCTAAAGGCACACCTGGCATGTTGTGGTTCCTGGATTGCAAATGCATATTAATGGATATTACAAAAAACATAATAATGTATGAGAAAAAAATAAATCAGTGCATTCTTTTCCTTCTGTTCAAGGGGTTATCAATCTGTTCCCAGACACACTGAAGTCTCCTGTCTTGAAAACTGTTTTGATAACTGTTCATTGCAATATGAGATCCAAATGCATAAATTCTTTCTATATTATCAAGCCCAGAGGGGGGTTGATCACAGGACTAGGGCATCATCTGCACAAACTGGTGTGGGTGGAGTTTAGCTATATTAAAATCATGACTAAGTTTCCCCTGGGTGTTGGATATCAGAAGTGCTGGCATACTGTAAACTACGAAAAAAAAACCCAAACCAAACCAAAACAGAATAAAACAAAAGAAAACAAAAAAACATAAATGCAATTATGTAAAGAACCAGCAGCACCCAAAACCATATTTCAGTTCTTCATATTACAGAATTAACCTTTTCAATGTCAGACTTCATAAGCCAGTTCAGTCACACACAACCATGCAGATCTTATATTTTTGTGGTAATCCTCCAATAGTGATAGATTGTACTTCTCTTAAATCTGCAGAAGCTAGAGATTGAAAGATAATCCCAAATGGCATTACTGGAGTGTTAGGAAAGTCTAAGCTTTGTTCCTTAAAAGAAAAATAACTCTTACAGATAGCTCACAAACAACTCATACAAACCTTAGAAACATAAGAGTACATGCTCCTGATGTTTGGGCTTCACTTTTGAAAGCCTGGTTGAAGAGACTGCACGTGTCTGATTCAAAAAGCTCAGGCACAGAAATGGCTTCCAACTGCGTGCACAGGGTGAAAGGGCTGCAAGGGTCAGTTCACAGCAAAGCTGAACAAAAATGACACCAAATGTAATTCAGCTTTAAAACAATGCCTTCTCAAAGAGGCTTTGCTCTCCTTTCTCAGGCTAGGGTAAATGCTCTAAGGTCAGGAGGGCACAATGCTTGTCAGTGTATTCAGTGCACATTAGAAAGATAGGCTGTTAAGGAAGAGTGTTTGACATCTACTCAGAAGCCAACCCTCCCCTCTTTCACTTGTCCTCTTCCTCAGTTTCAACACATTCTCTAATTAAGCATCAATACAACACAATATAATTGAACAGATGTAGTAGTCATTACCAGGAATTACCCATTCTCCTATCAAATCAGAATGTACAGAAAGGGCTGTGTTTGAAATGGGTGAACTTAATTGCCCGAAGGTCCCCAAGAGGGATGTACAAATAGATCAAGACATCACACACGCGCAACTGATCTCGGCTCTGACACAAGCTTTTTGTCACTCTCTCATCCATCTTTGCTTACTAGGGTTAATGGTGGCTGGAATCGACACCGGACAATTTAGTAAATAAGAGCATTGGATGTGTTTCAAATGAAGCATACCAGAACTCAGGCTTCAGTGACGTTTTGATTAAAGATCCATAGGTAGCAAAGGCTTTTTATGAGGCAGCTGCTTAAAAGACAATCTATTTGAGTAAAAACAGAGCAGAGTAGCTGGTATCCCTTGGCAATTTACTGTGGAACATTTGTTTGCTTCACAATGATCTGATTCACAATCATTGCACTTGCATGGTTGGTTGATTAAATCAGTATCTCTAGCAGTCATTACTGTGAGCAAAGAAGAAAGAGCAAATTGCTAAAGTAATGCCTTTTTGTGTGATGCAAAACGGATAAATCACAACAGTGCATTCCATTTCCTTCTCCAGCACCTCTTTCTCTGTTTCCATTTCCGATCATAAAGTACTGGGTTTTTAAGTTCCTTACCTCAAACAGTATTTAAGAAAAGTGTTAATCCAGACCAATAGTGGAAAATATTCAGAAGGGAACATGCTACCATCAGTTTAACGTGCAATAGCAGATTCACTGATAGTGATCTAGGAAAGGATTGATTTCCTTAATTAATTAATTAATTAGTATTCAAATAAAAGCAACAAAGGCAATTTGAATCTTACAAACAAAAACAGCTTCTCTCTACCTCAGGCTACCTCCCTAAGAGCTGCTGTGATCTACACCTCAGATCCAGCCTGGGCTGGCAGAGGTGACTAACAACATTTACAAGGCACAGGTATGACACAGTCAGGCAACAGAGAGGAGGAAAATAAAAAAGAGTCTGGCAAGCAGGAAAAATGTCAAATTGGAAGATCATGCTGCATTTATTTAGGCCTGGATAAATGCTGATAGTAGAAAAGAGTAATAGCTAGCAGGGAAAGTGGGAATGAAGGAACTGGTCTTGAAGTGAAAGAATTCAACTCTCCAAAAAAACAGAGTTGTTTTAGACAGATGCCCATGAATGAGACTGTTTCAACTCTAAAAATTAATACATATTTATAAAATGCTTCCCAAGGCAGTTTCCAGATTGCTCAGTGAAAATGCTGTCAATATCACTGGAGGAAGATGGAAGAGACTCTTAAACTGGGCGCAGTTTCTGCATTTCTCTTCATTGTCACGACTGTAATACAGTTTCACTATGACTGAAGATTCCAAGGCTACATTTAATGCTTTGACATCTCTGAATATGTATCATCCCCCATATAAAAGAGAAGTAAAAAACTGTAGTATAACTGAATTTTCATGTTTACCATAAAAAAGGCTCTGAATATAGTAGTCAGACCTTTGCCAGACACTCATTTAGTGCTACTACTATAGCACTGTATCTGTACAATTCTCTTTGTAAGCATGATTTTCTTAATTTTCTCTTTTGTCAGCACCCAAATGTGTTAAAACACTACAGAAAAAGCTCCATGCTGAGATAGCAAAACTGCATATGCTGCTTGTACTATGGAGCGAATGCTTATTAACAACTCTCTCCTCCCCAGCAAGAGAAACATCTAGTGCTTGTCTTAAACTGGTCCCATTTGGAACCATTTAATGCAAGAAGTCCAGTTCTGACTGGAAGCCACATCATTTTTTTTTCAATGTAAATATTACCAAGGAAAAAAAAAGAAGTTTAAAGATAATAAAAAGGAGAGAAAGTAGAAAAAGAAACATAGAAACAGGCTGAGAGGCTAAACAGTTTCTTCTATCAAATTTCATCCTTGTCTGTTCAACTGCACACAAGCTAAAACTTCACAGATGATAAGGTATGTGCCATTTCCTTATTTCTCACACAGCAGTATTTCTGCTGAAGTAGTAGTAATTGAAGCAACTTACACAAAAATGTGTAAGTCAAGCAGAATTGCCCTCAACCAGCACTCATTATACAAATGTCTCCTCCAAATCCAAACTGACTTGTTATGCTGTGAACATATGCTATCTTTAAAACCAGTACCGATCTCATTGCAATATCTTATATTTTATCTATTGATTAATGTTTCAGAGGTGCACTGGAAAGTCTGTTGCATTGCCTCCTACAGCACTGACCTAAAACCAGGCCAGGGCCAAATGACTGCACGTACACACCAATATGATGAACAGCAAAATGGCGTTTATTACACGTGAACTCTAGCTTATATAACCTATGCGCTTCGTCTACGCCCCTAAGGGTACGTGCCACACATCAATCATAGAGCAGGGAGAGGGCCTATCACGTCACATCCCGTGGGGGGGTCTCTCAGTCTCACAGTTGCTGACACACACACACAAAAGTCCTAGATTTTCTTTCTCATGGATTGCAGACTTTTTTCTAAATGGACATAGCAGACAGGATCCAAACAGGATTTGAATTGGATCACAAACTCATGAACATCCCTTAAGCTATCTGCATGTATCAAGAAATAAGCTCCGCTGATTCCAATCTTCTCTGAATACAAATAGTCACACTCCGTCCCTCAGTCATTTTCTTAAGTCCCTCTTTGATTTGAGGCAGCTAAAGGACTGCATTCAGAAATCATGAATCAGGCCTTACCTACAAGAATGCAGTTTAAAATGTATCTATGCTTAAACGTAATGTTCAGAATCATTTTAGTATACCTTGGGTTTATCTCAATTATTTGATGGAACAGCCCTGCTTAAGGAGGTAGTGACAACAAGCTCTTTTCATTGATTTTTTTGTCTGAAATTTAAGCGGCAGTAATAAGCAGTTGCTTTGTGTATAGACAGTCACAATATGTTTATTTGGCACTAATTATGAGTAGCTTGTTTGGCTTATACACCTTTAGCGTTCTGCTGCATGATTAACTCTGCACATAGAGACTGCACCCTTACTTGTAGCTTTACAGTGCTTAGTGCTAGGGAGTACAAATGAAGTCTCTGAATGTTCTCCGAGTACAAAGCTAAGAATTTTTAAAAAGCCTGAAGGAACTCAGTCTCCAGAATGTTAATGGCAATCTGTAGAGTATTTATGTGATCTGCTTTAGGTACTTGCTGTTGGCCCTCTATATTTCCTCTTTGAAGGTTTCTAACTCTGACCATTGACTGAATGGGGAGCACCAAGTGCCTGACTTATGGTTTCTGAGCTGTGGCTGAGGATTGTGTCACAAGAAAATAGCACAGGAGCATTCACAAGTCTCTAAATCCTCAATGTCATTTTGCAGGGGAAAAACAAACAAACAAAAATTAAAAAAACAAAAAAACACAAACAATCCCTGTAAATTGTCAGTCTGCTTCTCAACAAAACCCCCTTCATATATTATACTCAAGTTTGAGTTAGGGTACAGTCCAATCTATCACATTTACAAGCCCCTGATTGGTATGGGAATTGAAGATAAACAACAGAGGAAATGCCTAACCACCACACATTTGAAGAACTAGCATGCCCTTTTTTAATACAAGCTATCATGAAAGGTTATGGGAAAGCATTATGATATCAACTGATGTTTAAAAGTCTCATAGCACACAGCAAAATAGTACAATCAAAATTTGATCCATTTATACCTCTTTCTAATTCTGTCCCTGAAACATAAATCTCTTCATGTACAATATGGGAGTGCGCTGCTTTGTGAGATCTGTTGCATACAGTACAACTGATGATAATTTGTATAAGAAGGATGGGATAGCTTTCAGTCTTACAAAGATAACAGGCCACTTTAATGAAAGTTTAGAATTTGTGTTTAATATTTAATCAACTTAACACTTTGATTTATGTAGGCTACCATATATCCTCCAAGGGCATGAGGAGAGTACTTTCAAGGAAGAGCATTTGGGGAGAAAAATGTTGACATTTCTACTCCAGTTAAATTCCTAATTGTGCATAAATCCTTTATACTTCCTCTGTTTCTCTGAATACATTACTTTCAGAATGCAAACATGAAATCAGATATTTCTAAACTGTAGTTTACAATAAGCACTCATCATAAAACACTTGCTTCTCCTCATTTCCAGTACAAAACCATTATCAGACACCAAGAGAAGAATGCATGCACGCACAATACAGACATATTTATTTTCATGCTATCCAACCTTATAGATATCCTCTTCTGAATCAGTTAAAACTAGTTGTTGATGCAGTACAACCAAGTGGTGGTAAGACAATGATGTGTCATGGAAAGGCCAAAGATGACAGTAGTAGATTTATGCACAAAAATCATGAAATTCCTAACGACAGTGTCAGACTTGAATATCTACATCCCATGTGCAGTATGAGATCAAGTGAAAGGTCTATGTTTCTAAGCTTTAATAGCAAAAATTCACTCCATACACTCCACACACTCTTTATTTTTATAGTAAGAACCATAATGAAATATCAAGAATGTGCACCAGTATGTACTGTTGAAGACACTGATGGATATTGGCTTTCCTAGACACGCAAAGTAACAGTATCTCAGTTACTATATCCTTGGCAACTGCTAAGTACGGAATAATCAACTGGCACGTTCTGGACAAGTAAGCCTTAAAATCTGTTGTTATTCACTGTCATGGTAAGATTGCAAATTCTCTCTTTTCCGCTTCTGGTGGGATACTTTCAAGTTGTCTTTTGCTCCAGCTAAAATAGTATTTCTATTAGCCATTTACTGCACTGACTTTTGATTTTAACCATTTCCTTTTAAACGTCAGTCTAAAAAGTGTCAGCACAGGAAGAGTACATCATCATTCACACAGTCTATTTGTAATGATCTTGGGGAGGGAAAGTGGGCAGATTGGTTTTGTTCCTAAAAGAGAAAAATAACTGACCTATGAAATCTGAAGCTGGCCTTCTGTTATCAGTCATCTGGACAAGTAAAAAGGACCACCTTCTTTGTTATGCTTATTGAGCAATTGTCAACACTACACGTTCCAAGCTGGTACTTTCCTGAAAGGCTAAATGAATTACAAGTGGCCTGCCAAGACGATAAAGGAAATCATGGCAGAACCATGAAAAGAATTGTCATCCTTGTCATTGGTTCACCAGACTTCTGGGCAAGAAAGGGTAAGCAGGAATAGCTTAGTGCTGCAAACTCCTAACCTCTCCACCTCACTGATCTGCAGAGAGAATTAACAAGCAAAACCAGAGCAGCTGTACCTCTCCACTTCCACTCCATGCAGTAAAACAGGAATCTCATTCTACATTGCTTTGGACTCCTTTTGTGCTGGTGAATGGTGATTTTAGCAGCTTTCAGTGTAGGAGTGACATGACAGTATGGAAACAAAATCCTACCACTTTTCCATTGTGAAACACTGACATTGATCAACAAGGCATTTAGAATTTCAAAAGAAGACAGCAGGTTTGTATATGCCTAGTTCAGAGATAAGCTATTATTTTTTTTCTAAAGCTTCCTGACAGTGCCCCAAGAGGTCCTTCATTCTTCTTTCCATGCTTTCCTCTCCCACAAGCCTCTGGCAGCTCTCTGCATGGGACAACAGCTCCCTGACCACTCCCGGCATCCTGTCACCTTCATGCACTCCAGGCCACACGTTTTCTCACCTTGCACAGCAGTAAAATTTAATATTAAATTTCTCAGACAAGGCTTTTTCTATTCACAGTGCTATGCTAAGAAGCTTAACAATTGGCAAAGTAGTGAGGTCAGCTGTCTTGAAGCTTTAAGAAAATCCAAAGAATCCAAACTATGGCCCTATTTTATATACATTTATCAAGTTCCTTGTGCATTAGGTCATGGATTCTTCCCATAGTCCTATCATATTTTTTTCCATTCAGTTTATTGTTTTAGCCATATGCTAAACACACTCTCAAGCTCGAGTCACTAGCAAACAGTATATGTTTCATTTGTGTTATGTACTTTCAACTGCCATACTTGGATGTCTCTTGGTCTGCACATTCTTTACTACAAGTGGTCTGTGTGAACCACTGATAGCTCTTTGACAGTTGCTTCTGTGACTATATGCAGCCTACTCAATAGTTCAGTACTTGACCGCTTAATCAGCCATACATATGCTCAAACTCCCATTGCTTAAGAGGAATATACACAGCAAACTCTGTATTTTTCAGACTCATGTAACGCTGTTTTAGCCTTAAGCAAATTAAAAGTGAATTCTATGGCATACTCCTTTCAGCCATATTCTATTCATCCAGTAAAACCGTTACTGTAAATAATCTTACTGTTTAAGGTCTTAAATAATGACTGTTCACTGAACTCAATGAAGCCTACCTAAATGGAAAAAATAGGAGTTACCAGAAGGTAATTCAGGGAGTTATTTTTTTTACAAAATCATTTTGGCAAGCTTACATATGTGCTCCAGACAAAAAAAAAAAAAAAAAAAAAAAAGAGCACCTTCATCCTGCCTAAAACCTTTTTTAAACAAAGAGAACGGAAAAATAACAGAAAAATAATAGTAGAGAAACACAAAGCTGTTGCCTGTTACTGAATAGAAAGCACATGGTTTCTGTGCTTACTGCAGTATAATTTTTCTCCACGTAATTCTCTTTCCAAAAGATGCTGATCAGCTGTGAAATACTGTCACTGACTTGCCACTTCTATTGGTTATCTAACATCTTCATGATCATGGATGTTTCCACAACTCTATAAAATCAATTAGCATAAGTAAAAAAACACACTAATTCACGACACAAACACATTACAATTGCAGCATTTCATATGGAAGTAGCTGAGCAATATCACAGTATATACAGAAAATGTTCTACGTTGTCCTTGGATTTTAGCACCAAATAGTCCTTGTGCCAGACTGAACAGCACACACTAATGGCATCTGTAAATATGAAGCATGACATGCTGAAAGTATCTGAACTGCAGTAATTGCAGCTTCTACTTGAAATTTTTTCAAGGAATTTGATGAGCTCCAGTTTCAGTACCACAATGAAAAACTGATATTTTAAGAATGGACCGGGGAATGGAATAATGCAGTAAGAAAATATTTCAGGGGACTTGCTTTTTTTCCCTCTTCATTGCAGGCATGCTCATCTACAGACAAAAAGTGTCTGCTGTAAAATGATAAATCTCTTCAAGCCACATCTATTTCAAGGAAATACAAAATAAGGGGTTAGAGAAAAGAAATAAGATTAAACGTCACTTTCAAAATGTTTGCAAATGATCAGGATTTTCCCAACAAAAACTTTGTGCAGTCAGAGATTGTCCTGAATAACATCACCAAAACAGAAGGTGTGCTGATAGCAGCAAAAGCTGCAGCACAGCAGAAGCAAATCTGTGGTGCAGAGTAGTTATGCTGAGGACTAAATGTCCAAGCCAGGTGCAATTGGAACGTTTTACTTTGAACTAATTGTAGTTTAGTTCTAGGAACAAAATTCTTTAGAGCCCTTAGAGGATATTAGTTATGTTCTTGAAGCACGTCTTCTGGTTTCAATTTGTGTGCATAGAGATCACTCCACAATGGGAATCCAATGTGTATATTCCTGTGCTAAACACATCAGAATCTACACTGAAACTTAACAAGCTTTTGCAAAAATATTTGTATTCCTTTTCTTAAGAATTCTCACGATTTCAAACACCGCATTAATAGAGAACAATCTTTTGTTAAAAATGAGACCACTGAAGAGTAGTTTGCTCATTTTATCTCTTTATCATTCATTTTCATCATAATGGCCTCCACAGCAATCACTGCATCAAATCATAAATAAATCAAAATGCATTCAGCAGTTGGTGAGAAAAATAAACAATCAGGAAGGTTTGTCTCAAGTGCTAGAAGTGCTGTGTAGCACTGAGGTAGTGGTTGGAGATGGGGGTGCACTGCTTCATTTGTCATATGTCAAGAACTATGAAAACAATTTTACAACTTCAGTCTTCATATCAATCCAAAACAGAGTTCATTTATATATAGATATCTATACAGATAGCTAATTTGTTCTTTTTATCAGCTTGTGCATATAGAAAATACTATATTTAGATTAAATATATTTTTTTCCTACTAAAAAAAAAGTTGTATGTAAAATTTAATTCTAGTATTAGCACAGAAGAGTGAGAATATTTGTAGGAATGGATCTAGGGAAGTCATCTCATCCAACTCCCTGCTAAGAGTGAGATTGTCACAAGGTTAGACCAGGTCAGCTGTAGCTTTACCTGGGCATCTCAGGAAAATCTTCAACAACAGGGATGTCAGAGCTTTTCTGGCATGCAGATCCAGAGCTACACCACTTTTCAGGTTTTTGTTGCATTTTGTTTTTTTTCCATAGTGTAACACTTGAACTTTCCTAGCAGTAATCTGGGGATAGTGCCTCTCTCTATGCCAATATTGTAAAGACATTTCATTTTTTTATCCCCTTCAAAATATCCTAGGCTGCTATTAGATTATTCCTTATCCTGCCTTATGCAGGATTAAAGGAGCATAGATCCTATAACCTTTCCTGCTAAGTCACAAGTCCATGGTGGTTTTGCTAGCCTTCTTTTTGTATCCTTTCCAGTTTCTCAGCATCCTCCTTGAATTGAAAATGGCCCTGAACTCCAGCTGTAGTCTCACCACTGCTGAGAAGATCTCATGAAAGAGCCATGGAGCTTACAGTACAAGACACATTACGAACTTCAAATCAGTTTTCCTGAGTTACAGTTGTGATGCGCCTGGGCATCAAGTCTATGCCTGGGTGCAACTGAGTCATTAATTGCTTGGGTGTACCAGGAATTCTTGACTGACTGATCAGCCAAGCTGACTGACTTCATCTCAGCCAAGCCTCTAAATAGTATAGGGATAAATGGGCCCTGGGAGGAATTACGATCAGTGCAGAAGATTCCCCAGAAGATTCCTCATGTATTTGTACCAATTTGGACCTTCCACTGTATTGAACAACATCCTTGGGAGTGAATGTGGCTAGGTTGCTAAAGAATTAACAATATTGTATATTGCTATTTGCAGGCATTCAGCAGAAACTGGACCTGCAGGTGAAGTCATGGCTGTGTAGCCTCTTGTATAAAGTTAAGACAGCAAGTGGATGTTTTGGATGTACTTCAAGGTAATTTTTAGTAATGACTCACATTTGCATTGGAGTGCTCATACAGGACACTGGCCAGCTGCATATAAGAATTCAGCAGAAAAGTGACTCATTACGAAATTTTTTAACTTCTTACAGTTACTTTTTCAAATATATTAAAAAAGGGGGAAAAAAATTGAATTTTAACTTTCAGCAGAGAAAAAAAAATACGAGAAAAGTCATTTTCACAATAGTTTTAAATGCATCCTCTAGGTGCTTAAGTATGTGTGTGTACGTGTATATATAAACATCTTTATACACACAAACATATGTTTACATAGAATTTTTTGCAACTATTTTGGACATATCAAATGACTAACTCCTTCAAATACTTCATAGCAGTAACAGAAAAGAGTAGAATTAACACAGCTCAAATTCAGCTTAGTGGAAATTATTTAGAAATAAATATTCATAGTTAATGTATATAACTCAGTTATTTCTGAGTTAGTATTCTGAATAATATTTAGGGAATTAAAATATTTATTTCTTTTTAATATGTGTCACACTGCTGGTATAAACAAACCCACATTACTATGTGTGAGAGAGCAAAATCTTCTAAGATCCTCAAATTCAGATAGCAAATAAAATAATTTGTGGTACAGGAAGGTTGGCTATTTATATGAATGCAGGCTGGAGAATTAGAGTTTCAGGATAGTCAGAAGATGATATAAATAGGAGGCAAATTTGTGGAAGGAGTCTTGCACAAGGACTGCACACACTGGTTGCAAAATGCAGCTTGCTGATTTGGAAGAACATTGCTCAAAAGTTGTGCAACACGATATAGCATCAAACACTGTATTTTACTGTCAGCCTTTTTTCCTCTGCAGTAACACATGGGAACCCACTCACCATATTCCGTGTATAAAAACAGGGAGTACAAAAGATGCTCTGCAGCAACGAATCATTAATAAAACTGTGTATCTTCTTGAGAAATACTTTGTTCTGCTTCCAGCTGGTTGGAGAAGAGCCATTCCCACTCTAAAAACTGTTAGCACTGCATTATGTTCTGGTGCTGCAGCCTGCCTTTTTACCCAGCGCTGCATTATGGCTGACATGGATGCATAGCTTCTAGCTGCCAGATTACATAGTATTCAAGCAAAATGAATTTGTATTTGCCCACATACATAGCCATAGTCTAAGGAACAGTGCATTCAGTTATATGCAAAGCCCTTGCGTTTCCACCAGCTTTTTACACTTCTGCAAAACAGCATTGCCACGTGTCAAGCAGGGGTGTGCAATCCATACTGGCATAGTGCATCCTTAGGGATGAACACCCGAATTGCTCCTGCAACACAATTGTCTCACATTATTTCACCCTCTCAGTGGAGCATTTTGAACATCTAGCATGTCCAAATACCAGCAGTGAGGGGGTAGATATAAAGCAGTTAAGAAAAAAAGCAAATGCTGAGTGCAAAAGCTTGCAAAGAGGTAGCCAAGAGTTGAAGTTGGTCTTCAGGCTTATAGCCTTTTTAAAGTCCTGCAAGCATTATCAGTCTTGAGAAATGATGCCTTGTTTAGAGGATAGATGGAAATTTAGCAATTTTTTTTTTGTTAGTCAATCAAAGTAAAAATAAAAGAAATGAAAAAAAATAAAAAATAAAGTACCCTGCTAGAAACCTCACCTCAGAGCAAGATAACAATTCTGGTAACAAATTACTCCACTGGAGTATATCATATGTCGCTTGCACTGTACCTTTTGATTCAGGTAGCAACAGACAAGATTTAAAGAATCGTTACAGTGCTGTAGAGTTGTAAAGATAGTATTGAAGAAGCTGACCTTCAAGGAGGAATTGATACTGTGGTATCAAATCCCTCTGCAGGCCAGAGCCCTAGAGCTGAAATGGGGAACACTAAATCTGTGTGGAACGACACCACGGCTCTCACAGGCTGCCCTGACGATGTCCTCCAAACTGTCCCCAAAGGGACATCCAGACTACAGTACTATTTCCCTCTTGGTTTATTGGAAAAAACATGTTATTCTCCCTAGGTATGGTGGCAGAGTTAATGCAGATCTCCAAATAGTCACTAATGTGGGATGAAATCAAGCAGGAATATACTGCAAGGGCTAAGGTGGTTGTGGTTCCCAGGGGGAATATACCTCCCTGTCATATGATAAAGGCAAATTCTCCCTCCTCATCACATCCAGAAGAGTAATGTCCTCTCCACTGCTTGATGGGAATCACATAGTATTTATAAGAATCTGGGTTGTTTCCCATTTTTAGTTAAGAAAAAAAAACCTGAAAATATAATTGGGTAGATTAGTTGGAGGGACAGATAAACATAAAAAATTTGGGGACAAAAAATTATTTGTTTCACTTTACAAATAGACAACTGCTTAATTACTGTTCCAGTTCCTTCAAAAGATGCCAATTTCACTACCTGACAGTACTTTGTAAGACATATTACTTCTACTTAGTTAAACTCTGTTATTCCAAATTATTACAAGGAAATTATTCATCTTCATGGCTGGAAAGATTTCAGTCATTACCACAACTTCTAGTTCCCAGAACTAACAGCTCTTTAGGAGTGTAATGCATAGAACTTTTGGTCATATTCATTTAATGCACCTTCCTGAATAGCATATTCACAAGATACATATTTCTGAGTCCTGGGACACTGCAAACCTGTATCATCTTTCTAAAAATGACAGTTCAGAAGCTAATCTCGAGATTAGCTTGAGACAAAAGAAAACCTGTTAATAACAGACAGAAGTAAAAGAGGAGACAGTGACATTGTGGTGCTCAGGCTCCACCAGACTGCAGAATAATCAGGAAAGATTATTGGCCTCTTCAGTAACTTCAACACAGGACCAGCCAAAAAAATACTGTTCTTATATAAAAACAATGAATGGAAATGTCGGTTCTGTGTCAGTGATCACTGTTCTCTTCATCCTCTGAGTCTGAGCCTCTTATTGAATTCTGTCCTTAATGTCAACTGGACAGAAAATTCTACAATTAGAAGTAATCCTATATCCTGATAGAGGTCATGTGAGACTGCAGAAATTACAATGTGAGGTTTTGCATTAACCAGAAGGTCAAACACTAATCTACGGTCTAGGTCACCAAACTGACTACCACTAGTTTTAACAGCATTTTGCTAGCTATATTTTAAGTTCTTTATCATTTTTCCAGGAAAGGAAAAATTATCAGCTTATGAGCTCTAGGTCAAACATCTCCTGCATATACAATCTACTCTGCTACATTTCACCATCCCATCATATAGTGAATTAATCTCATTCCATCCTCCAAGAAAGTCTATCACTATCCATGACAGAGGACAGCGGAGGATCACTGTGATGAAAATGCATTCACCAAAATGATAATACAGTCTCTGTTACAAAATACAAGTAACACATACCTTCACCTACAAATGCCTTTTCCAATTGCCTGCTGAGTTCACATGGAAGACATGGCACAAGCAGCATATAGACTCAATAGACACAATAAATATGTTAGTATTGTTAACAATATTGTTGTACTGTGACAAAGCTGTACTTTGTATCACAAGCCATACTGCTGTCCTCTGTATGCCAAGGTACAACTTTGCATTGTAGCCAATGTCCAGTTTCACAAATAACTCACAAAATACAAACCCAAAGACAACATAGGTAAAAGAAGTCACCAGACTCCCTGTTTTGTCAAGTTTTCTGATGAATCGGAGCAAATGAGAATATTAAAAACAAATTTGAAGAGAAAAAAGTAACATTTTCCATTAAGATGTTTACTGAGAGACCCTCTCTCAATTATATGGACAACAGAGGTGAAAACACTGTCAGAAATTTTAAGTTGGCTAATGGCATTTATCATCATGGCCTAGACAGAAGCTGAGCCTGTCTCTCCAGTAGAACAAACAGGCAAAGATGAAAGTTGCAGTTACAATCCTAGAATCCCAGAATGATTTAGGAAGGAAGGGACCTTTCAGATCATCTAGTTCCAACCCCTCTGCTAGAAGCAATGACACCACCCTCTAGAGCAGATTGCTCAAAGCGCTCTCCAGCCTGGCCTTGAATGCCTCCAGGGACGGAGCATCCACAGCCTCTCTGGGCAACCTGTTCCAGTCTCACTGCACTCACAGTAAAGAATTCCTTCCTAGCATCTAATCTAAATCCACACTCTTCCAGTTTAAAGCCATTTCCCCTCATCCTGTTGCTACACACTTGTGAAAAGTCCCTCTTTTCTGTAGGCCCACTTCAGGTACTAGAAAGGCCATTATAAGGTTCCCTTAGAGCCTTCTCTTCTCTCAGCCTGTCCCCATTAGAGGAGGTGCTCTAGCCCCCTGATCATCTTTGTTCCCCTCCTCTTGACCCACAGTTCCAACAGCTCATCAGTCTTTTTGTGTCGTGGTAGGCTAGAACTGGGCTCAGTACTCTGAGTGGGGTCTCACAAGAGCAGAGTAGAGCAGCAGAATCAATTCCCTCAACCTGCTGGTCACGCTTCTCTTAATGCAACCCAGGATAAGGCTGGCCTTCTGGCCTGCATGTGCACACTGCTGGCTCATATTGAGTCTTCAATGAACAGATACCCTCAAATCCTCCTCCTCAGTGCTGCTCTCAAACCATTCTCTGCTCACCCTGTACTTGTATTTGGGATTGCCCCAACCCAAGTGCAGGACATTTCACTTGGCCTTGTTGATCTCCATGAGGCTGGCATGCCAATATCCATCATATTTGAAGAGTAATGGCAGTCTAGTGAAGTTCTCACTGACTGTGATTGTCGTGCTTGACCAACCTGGTAGCTTTCTATGATGTTGTCTCTGGCTGGGTGGATAGGGGGAGAGCAGTGGATGTAGTCTACCTTGATTTCAGCAAGGCATTTGATACTGTCCCCCATGACGTTGTGAGGCCCCATCTGGAGTACTGTGTCCAGGTGTGGAGCCCTCAGTACAAGAAAGACATTGAGATTTTGGAAAGGGTCCAGAGGAGGGCGACTAAGATGATCAGGGGGCTGGAGCACCTCCCCTATGAGGACAGGCTGAGGGAGTTGGGCTTGCTCAGCCTGGAGAAGAGAAGGCTGCGGGGTGACCTCATTGCAGCCTATCAATACCTGAAGGGAACCTACACCCAGGAGGGGAGTAAACTCTTCAAAAGGGCTGACAACAGCAGGACTAGGGGAAATGGTTTTAAGTTGAAGGAGGGAAGATTTAGGTTAGATGTTAGGGGGAAGTTCTTTACTAGGAGAGTGGTTAGGCCCTGGAACGGGCTGCCCAGGGAGGTTGTGGATGCCCCGTCCTTGGACGTGTTTAAGGCCAGGTTGGACGGGGTCCTGGGCAACCTGATCTGAATATGTATGTTGGTGGCCCTGCTAGGCAGGGGGGTTGGAACTACATGATCCTTGGGGTCCCTTCCAACCCGGGTGATTCTGTGATTCTGTGACGTCCTTATAACAAAGCTGAGGAAGTGTGGGATAGATGAGTGGACAGTGAGGTGGGTTGAGAACTGGCTGACTGGCAGAGCGCAGGGGGTCGTTGTTGGTGGTGCAGAGTCCGGTTGGAGGCCTGTAACTAGCGGTGTTCCTCAGGGGTCTGTGCTGGGTCTGGTCTTGTTCAACATCTTCATCAGTGACCTTGATGAGGGGATAATGGTCACCCTCAGCAAGTTTGCTGATGATACGAAGTTGGGAGGATTGGCTAACACAACTGAAGGCTGTGTTGCCATTCAGCAAGACCTGGATAGGCTGGAGAGCTGGGCAGAAAAAAAACGGATGAGGTTTAACAAAAGCAAGTGTAGAGTCTTGCATCTGGGGAGGAACAATTCCATGCACCAGTACAGGTTGGGGGATGACCTGCTGGAGGGGAGCTCTGCGGAAAGGGACCTGGGTGTCCTGGTGGACGACAGGTTGGCCATGAGCCAGCAGTGTGCCCTTGTGGCCAAAAAGGCCAATGGCTTACTGGGGTGCATTAAAAAGAGCGTGGCCAGCAGGTCGAGGGAGGTGATCCTCCCCCTCTACTCTGCCCTGGTAAGACCTCATCTGGAGTACTGCGTCCAGTTCTGGGCTCCCCAGTACAAAAAAGACAGGGATCTCTTGGAAAGAGTCCAGCGGAGGGCCACAAAGATGGTGAAGGGCCTGGACCATCTCCCCTATGAAGAAAGGCTGAGTGAACTGGGTCTGTTCAGCCTTGAGAAAAGGAGACTGAGAGGGGACCTGATCCAGGTCTATAAATATCTAAGGTGTGGGGGGCAGAATGGCAAGGCCAGACTCTTTTCAGTGGTGAGTGGAGACAGGACAAGGGGAAACGGCTGGAAACTGCAGCATAGGAAGTTCCGCACAAACATGCGCAAGAACTTCTTTACAGTGAGGGTGACGGAGCACTGGAACAGGCTGCCCAGGTAGGTGGTGGAGTCCCCTTCTCTGGAGATGTTCAAGACCTGCCTGGATGCCTACCTGTGCGACCTACTGTAGGGAACCTGCTTTGGCAGGGGGGTTGGACTCGATGATCTCTGGAGGTCCCTTCCAACCCCTACAATTCTGTGATTCTGTGACTGAGAAAGGGGAAAGATAGCACCAATTTTCAAGAAGGGAAAAAAGTGAAGATCCAGGGAATAACAGACCAGTCAGTCTCACCTGTGCCTGGCAAGATTGTGGAGCAGATCCTCCCAAACGCCCTACAAGGCATGTGGAAAATGAGGTAACCAATATGGCTTCAAAAAGGAATAAATCATGCCTGATAAACTTGGTGGCCTTTTCTGATGGAGATACACCATCAGTGGATAAGAAAAGAGCAACTGACATCATCTACCTGGACTTGTGCAAAGCTTTTGATGCTGTCCTGCATGACATCCTGGTCACCAAACTGGACAAGAACGGACTTGATAGATGGACCACTCACTGGACCACCAATTGGCTGGGTGGTCACACTCAGAGAGTTGCAGTCAAACAGCTCAACATCTAAGTGGAGACTGCTGACAAGTGGCATTCTTCAGATATCAGTGCTGGGATCAGTGCTATTTAACATCTTTGTAGGCAGCATAGACAATGGAATCAAGTATGGATAAAGTAATTGCAATTACTTTATCCACAGTAATTACAATCCACTTCTATACATTGGAAATGACAGCAGCATAGTCCCTACCACCTCTTTCTGCACAACAGAGCCTTAGTTGCCTGAGGATTCAATTCATCATCACTCCACTCAGAAAATCAAGAGTTAGGGAGTGTATCTTAGGTACTAACATGAAAGTGGTCCTGGTCATCATGTACAGAGAAGTAACATGACTTCACCTGGTCATGTGCTGCCATTATATGAAACAGACATTTTAACAAGGCATGTGTCCAGAGTTCTCAGAATGCACAGAGATAATGAGAAACTCACCCTAGAGATGTGAGATAAATGAAGTATTGATGCAATGATAACAATTATGATGGTTGCATGAATTTATGTAGGTCTTAACAGTGGTTGTCTATCCCATTCTCTGTTTCCTCTTGTGATCTAAAACCTTTCTGTAAGTATTCAAGTTTCTCTTCCCTCCCTGCTCCTTAGTTTAAACCATTCATTTCTAACACTTCTGGGAATCTTCCGTAAGTTTCTTCCCCCATTTGTTTCACTGCCTTGAAGTTATATATAGATCATGACCATATGACCAGCATATTCTCTTATCCGAACTATGCATTTTCCCCTGTTCTAACCTATTCCGAAGACTTATACTCCAGATTTTCAGATCTTTAAAGAATACCTTTGGATTTTCACCAGTTCTTTTATAGTCACATCCCTCCTAAGAATTTGCAGACAGAAATCATATACACCACAGTCATATACACCACAGAGGAACGTTCATGGCAAGTTTACATTTAATGTCTGAAATTTGCAGGTTATATGTTCAAGGCTTTTTTTAAGTGTTTAATCAGTCTTCAGCAGATGTGCAAGACATCATAAAGCAGACTGATTTCCCAAGCTTGCTGAAGGTCCACTTATAGAAAAAGCTGTCCTCAAATAAAGCTTGGACTCCTTTTAGAAAACGTATAGATACTCATGGACAGATTTCTTGTCAATTAAAAGAAAAAGTTGCTTTCTGAGACAGAGCTATAATGCAGCTACTTTTTTGCCACATATCAGATGCATTTTGTTTGCTTTAGTAGTTTTTAAATAGTTCTTCTCCCAAAACATTATATATTCCTTTATCTTATCTCCTTGAAGTTATTTCTTTTTAATTAATTAACAATGAGAATATTGCACAGATCTCTTACCAGACTTTCCAAGACACTGTCTGCTAGGTCACATTTATTCACTTGCTACTTTTCAGAATGCTCATGGGACCACAATGTTGCTTAAATGCATTATTTTAGACTTTTTTAAAAATGCCTCTTCATTTCAAATCTCCTCTTCAACATTCTTCTGCTAAAACTAACTAGATTTAATTTAAAATATTTGTTTAATAGTCTTTCTGATTACTGCCATAATTCCATCTGAAATATCATGTAAAACTACTGACACCATTTGTATATTTTTCCAGCACAGGCTAATTGCTCGATATCTTCCCATGTCAGCTTCTGATCTCCTTTCCCCCCTTCCCCTCCCCTCAGATATCCAATATTTCTTCCGACACAAAGGATTTACAGTAGATAATTTGCACAGATTCTGAATCTCTCCCTTTAGAGCTCTAAAATATATGCTGTCTAGACCTGAACATTTACAGACTATATAAGTCTAGCTAACTAATTCTTAGTTATGCTTCCTTGGGGATATGCTAAGGTGACAGTTTGACAACTGTTTGGGGGTAATGAAGTTCAACGGTTCTGATGTAGGGGACATGGATTTTGGCTGATGAAAACCAAGTAATCATTTTTCCGTTAACCCATAGTCTTAAAGATTTACCTCACAACACTGAAATGAATACAGTTGGAATTTGCATATAGTTTTACAGGATGCTGTCTAAATAAAGCCTTTTTTAAGCTTTGAGACAGTAGGCCCTGTACTCTGCTGTTCTTTTTTTGTCCCATTTTACTATTACACTGTCATTTTTTGAGTACAGAATTGGAATGCTTTTGTATTCCTCCACTGCTGCGATCATGTGCTGTTCCCCTTCCTCACTTCCTTTCCTTTTCCTATTATAATATTTTTCTGTACAGTCTTTTGAGACACTCAGCTTTCATGTGTTCAGTTGTAATTTTTAGAATTTTTAAAGTCATGTTGACAATTTAAATTTGTGCCACAAAGATTCTTTTAGTATAAAATAATTATAAATCCAGAAAAAGAAAATGCATGTAAATCAAACATCAACAATAAAAATCCAGTAGCCATCTTGACTCAGTCACTCAAGAAATATAATCCTATAAGAAAATCCATCTTAACAGCACATTCATATAAAAATTGTTTTGAATTCAGCTTTTTGCACATCTACAATTAATGTGCAGTGAGATCTAAGTTTTAATCTTCAATTAGGCTACAGAGTTGCTCAGCCTGAGGTGGGATTTTAGTCTAACAAAGTTCCTGCTGTTTATTCATTTATTCTGGGGGGGCACAAAGGATGCCACTCTCAAAATAAATGTTTTTATACGTGACTTAATTACTATATTCAGGCTCAAATTGCAAGAGTTTCAGATAAGTTGTCATTATATTAATTTGTCACTAAGCTCATTATATTTACTACACTGTATTAGAATCAGCCCCCACATTCCCCTGACTAGATTTCAGTAGCACAATCCAAGGAGAATTGCTTGGACCACACAACACGCATGAGGAAGATGACAAGCTGCGAGTGAATAAATTCAGACCCGGGAAGCAGAGCACTGATTTTACCATTAGCTGTCTCCCAGTTTAAATAGAGCAAAGTGCTGCTTCTTGCTTCTATTTATCTGTGGAGAAAAGGTGCTTCATCTTTCCCATTGCTGAAAGACAAGGAGAGGTTTCAGAATCAATGTGTCAACCTTCATGGGAATCTCTATGATTTGTGTCACCTGAATCTCTGTTCCTGCTAGGGTGGCTTTCTCTCAATAAAAAACAAGGAAAGCCTGTGTTGTATACAAACAAGTGGTGGAGAGAGAAGGGTTAAAAATAAGTCACCAGCAGATAGCCTATGAAATATATTTTCATGGTGCCTACTACTCAATTTCAGATCATAAAGCACTGAGATTTCAAATTCAGCATCCCTGTATGGCAGTAGGTGACAACTCATTGCAGACAGGACGAGACTCAAAGAAAGCCAGTGACAGTCAGAGGCTCCAGAGGAACTGCATGGTTTCCAGAACTCTGCAGGCTTGGGCTGTTGCCATTACCCTTTCCTCAAAGTCACAGAGCAAAAATATGTTCTGACAACACAACAGAGAGCATCGGCTTTTTGTCATGATGCCCAATGTCCAAGCAGGGAGAGGGCTGCAGCTCAGAAATCCAATGCTGCATGTCACACACTAGTTCAGGAATGAATTCTATCTGTCATTTAAGTTGTACTGAATGCACAGAGAGGGAACAGCCAAGGCTCACCCCTCCTCAGGCCTCTACCTGTTGCTTATGAGGAGCAGGGACTAGTGCAACTGCCTGCTGTGCTGGAATCGCGATCTGATCAGGTGGAGGTACACGTCTACAGGAGGTGACAGAACACAAGAGGAGAGGAAGAGACAGGTAGTGACATCCTCCAGCAAGTGCTTGGGAAAGCCTCTGGCCGTTCTTCAAATGTAGCCACATGTGTGTCAACTGCTGCAGGCCTCTCACAGCTGCACTGTCATTGCTCTCCAGCAACACCACTTCACCACCTCTATAACACTGTGGTCTTGAAGGACTCAAGAATTTCACAGGAGGGCCATAAAAGTAAAAATTTTATCAATGCCAGAAAGCTTTGATGGAAATTGCTGAAATGTTAGTACAAGTCCTGCCTATTCCGGTGTTCTTCGGTGTGTATTTCAGCTCTGACAAGAATTAAACATCTCCTGATGAAAACAGTTAAAAAAGCCATGGGTGTATGCAAAGCGCAGTGTTTCGGCACACTGCTCCAAGCTACACTATATACCTCTTTGGAACTCTTGAGGCAACTGGAAAAAGAGAAACCTCTGATTTCTCTTATGTACAGGTGTAGCAAATCTACCACAAAGATGACACCAAGCTAAGTGTGCAGTTTACACGGTAGAAAGAAGGGATGCCATTCAGAGGGACCTCAACAGGCTAGAAAGGTGGGCCTGGATGAACTTAATGGGGTTCAACACAGGAAAGTGCAAAGTTTTGCACTTGGGCCAGCGGAATCCCAGGCACGAGCACAGACTGGAAGAAGTGGTCCATGAGAGTAGCCCTGTAGAGAAGGACCTGGGGGTCCTGATGGATGAAAAGCTTAACATGAACCAGTAGTGTGCTCTTGTAGCTCAAAAAGCAAATGGTATCCTGGGCTCCATCAGAAGAGGGGTGGCCAGCAGGGACAGGGAGGTGATTGTCCCTCTCTACTCTGCTCTTGTGAGGCCCCATCTGGAGTACTGCATCCAAATCTAGGGCCTCCAGTACAAGAATGACAGAGAGCTGATGGAGAAGGTCCAGAGGAGGCCACAAAGATGATCAGAGGACTGGAGCACCTCCCCTATGAAGACAGGCTGAGGGAGCTGGGCTTGTTCAGGCTGTGCGGTGACCTCATTGTAGCCTTTCAGTACCTAAAGGGAGCCTACAAACAGGAGGGGTGTCAATTCTTTGAAAGGGTAGGTAACAAAAGGACAAGGGGAAATGATTTTAAGTTGAGGGAGGGAAGATTTAGGTTGCGTATCAGGGGGAAGTTCTTTACAGAGAGAGTGGTGAGGTGCTGGAACAGGCTGCCCAGAGAGGTTGTGGATGCCCCATTCCTGGAGGTGTTCAAGGCCAGGTGGGATGGGGTCCTGGGCAGCCTGGTCTAGTATTAAATGTGGAAGTTGGTGGTCCTGCCTGTGGTGGCGATGTTGGAGATTCATGATTCTTGAGGTCCATTCCAACCTGGGCCATTCTGTGATTCTGTGAAGATAATACTTAAGAAGCAGCCTAATTATTGCTAAGAAACTAATTTATCTGTGTGAAATATATATGTAAGTAGTAAAATACAGAAGTATTTTATTTTTTATCATTAGATTCTTAGCAACTCTAGAAATCTAGATTAGATTTTTCAATTAAAGAAAACAACCCAAAATTAGTTTGAGCACAAGTGATTCATAACATCTTATCAAACTCTGTTTACGAAGACTAATTGCAAAAAGCACCCTCAGGCTGCCATGCTGCCAGGTGGCAACACTCTCCTACCAAGCCTTTCAGTTTAACTCTTTAACTCTTTAACTCTTCCAGCCCCTGTCCTCCAGTTTCTTAGAGACCAACAGAAGGCATGTAAGCAAAGCATTTGTGTTTGCACAAGCCACAGGTGAGCTGCTGGGAAGCTCTCAGTAAATGCCCCTGAGCACTCTGTGGAGCCATAGCTTTGCACATATACTTTTTCCTTAAGAGGATCATGCTGCTTGAGGAACTCTGAAGCACTCCAGTGCTTCAGTTACCCGGGGTTTAATTCGTGAACAAAACCTGTGGTCAGGGAAAATTTGCAAGTAGGATTATACAAAGGGATGGTTTAAGATGCATGGCCTCAGGACAAAGAACATCTACTTATACAGTACTTAGTTCCCTTTCACCCACAGCAACAGAGCCCATAAAGCTCAAATGCACCTACTGTGTGTTCTGCATCTCTGCCCATAGCTAACTGTCTAACAGTGCCTATAGCCTAAGACACTACACACACTGTTTTCCAGATGATAGCAGCTGCGACCAGTGGTTGCATTTCTAATAAGGTTTTCCCTGCAAAACTGGCAAGGTGGTGTTTCCTGAAAAGTCTTGCTTTCAGAAGCCAATACCTGGGTGATAGCCTGGAATAGACAATGCTTTAATGGAGACTATCATATAATTGCACAGTTATCAGAAGAAATATGGGGTAGGTTTTTTTTATTAGAGAATAATTGTCCTAATTTCTATTTTAGTATTCGTCTTCCACATAGAGGAAAGCATTTAGAAATGCCTATCTTTAGAAATTGTTGTGGGTTTTTTTGTTGTTGTTTTTGTTTGTTTGTTTTTCCCCTGAAGTAAAGAAAAAATGGGATGCATATATCAGACCTACAGGTTCTGAGATCTGGTGAATCGTAAGCCAGAACTGAAAGAAAAGATGATTCTCTCTAACTGTCACAGCCTTGGTTTTCACTCAGACATGAGGATCACAGCTCCTCCTTGCTTCTTAAAAGCACCATTCTGCCTATCTGCTTTCTGAACCTTTTACTTGAACAGCACTGAATTTGGCCTCTTTCATGTATTTCTTACCATGGACAATCCTATTTCATAGGAAACAAACCTCAAACGTCACTGCACTAAGAGTACTGGAATAATGACTTGTAAGAGGATTTTGTTCACCTTTAAAAGCACTGGCTTGAATTCAAATACAAGGACACATATCACTTTCACTCTAACAAATAAAACACTTGATGTCTCCCAGATCTCCAAATAGTTTAAATGCAAATTCTAGTAAAATAATACTATTAAGTGAGAGCAAAGAAAAGCTTTTAAAAACTATCCAGCCCTTTCAAAAGTAAATACTTGGTTTGCCTGGGACTATCAGTATACCTTGAGAGGATCATTTTTATGTATTACTTAAGAGACAAGTTCTCACATAATCACAAAATCATTAAGGTTGGAATAGACCTCTAAGATAATCAAGTCCAATTATTGACCCATCCCCATCACACCCACTAAACACATCTCTAAGTGCCACATCTCCATCTCAAACACTTTCAGGGATGTTGACTTCACCATTCCCTGGGCAGCCTGTTCCAGTGCCTCACCACTCTTTCGGAGGAATTTTTTCCCCAATATCCAACCTGATCCTCTAGTGACCATCACCAGATGAACCAGATTACACCACAGTTCCAAATTACTTCAACTCGGGTGGAGAGAACTTTGGTTTTTTGGCTACTTTCACTGCTTCAGATCAATCATTATGTTCCATGGGGTCAGGAAGCTGTGCCACATCACATCTGGATGCTGAATGCCAGCATCTTGGATCAAAGGGCACTCAGTGATTTGTCCAAAGCCAAAGGCTCTGCTCCCACACAGAATCACAGCTTTGAGTTCCCTCTCTTCCATAACACATTTATGGCTTTGATTAAAGGTCTGAGATGGAACACAGCATGGCACAGAGCAAGGTAACACTCAGCAAAAAGCAAACAGTGTATTCTCCTAACTGGAAAAAAAAAAAGCACACAAAATCCAAGAGATGGAGTAACTGTATTCTGCTGTCACCATGAAATCAATGCACACCTCAGCAGGACCTCAACCCCAGGTCCACAGCCACCATCTCAGCAGTGCCAGCTGTGCTCCCCCCACTCTGAACTGCAGTGCTTCACAAGTTTGATGCTCTGACCAATGTCCCTGGCCCAGCTGTGCCCCTCATCACCATTATATGTGTCCCTTCAGCTCTGCACATTGCCTGCCTGCAATGAAATTTTGCCTGCAATAAATTGCATCAATTTTAAAAGCTAAAAAGGAAATAGGAGAACAGGAGGTTCTTATTGTTGCATCTAAGGAGAAAGACTTACCAAAAAAAAACCTTACATCACAATAAACCAATGCAGGGTTTTTTGTACAGAATTTTCCACAACCACAGGGGCCACACAAAGAACTAAAACTATCACGAAAATGTACTGCTGTGCTACTGATCCAGAATAGGCACTATCTTCAGTTCACTGTATTTCTTCACACCATGTTTAGTATCCTAGAGGTATGTTGGAATCCTAAAGCAGAAATCAAACCAAACCAGTATCAAAAATGTTCTTAATTATGTGCAACTTACTTGTCATTTTTACATTTTGAATATTTTCATCACTTTCTCTTTTCTGTAGACTATAAAATTATCTGTGAATATAAATGACAATGAGGGACAATGAAGAGTCAGGGACACCAAATTTCTACTTGCTTTTAACAAAGTGATGCAGTTCTTCTTTCATATATTCTAATCTGTACTGTTTGTAATTATAATATATTTGGCCAATTAATTTTCAAGAATCAATATTGTGCTGATCTCAGCAGAACCATAATTAAATGTACATCATGAAAAATACTTTTCATATGTTTAGATATGTTTAGAAATATTTTTACGGAGCACTATAAACATTCAGTATCAAGGCAGGTACATTTTTTACCTCACACCTATTTTCTGTGTGGAGCGAAGTAAACTGCAGCTAATCAGTATGTCTGCAGTGAAGTCTTTTTGTCTGAGGAAAAATTCACACAAATGTGTACATACTTTATATGTCTGAAATTGTGTTCCTTCAGCTAAAAAAGGCCTGTATCTACAGCTAGTGTCAGTGTTTTCCCCAGTGAGACACCTTCCCATTAACTAAACTGCTCAAATTTGGGAGAACTTTAAAATACCTTTTCCTTTCTTTTCCCTTGCAACTATCATTTCCAAGACCTATTTATGGTATTTTTCATACTTCAGAATAATCTGGTTAATCTTAAAGAAAGCTCACAACTGAGTCAATTTATAGACCTTTAAAAGGAACACCGTTCTGGAGCTGAGCCGGTTAAGAGAATTGCTAAATCAGTGCTTGCTGATTGCTGAAGCCAACTGACGGGTGGCTGCTATATTTAGGATCCTCCTTACACCTGTCAAGAGACAGAGAGACAGCCAGTGAGAAGGAAAGTGTGTGCAATAGAGCAAGCAATCCAGAGACCTATCTCCTGTAGCAGAGAGCTAAAAATAAAAGCAACAAGAGCAATAAAGAAAACAGAGTAAAATCTTATTATTTATA
The DNA here is from genome assembly GCF_023343835.1 of Lagopus muta. Lineage (NCBI taxonomy): Eukaryota > Metazoa > Chordata > Aves > Galliformes > Phasianidae > Lagopus > Lagopus muta. The sequence continues at coordinate 9,945,855 of NC_064433.1, read as the reverse complement.
TTACCCCACTGTTCCATGACATGCTGTCAGCAAGCACTCCAAGCCCACTGCAGACCTCATTAGTTATCAGCGATTCTGGCTTCCCACAGGAAGCTGCAACCATGCTCCAAGCTGGATGCCATCCAACTGTGTCAAACCTGGGCTGCTCAGGTGGATCCATCTCCCTGCTGCTGGCCAGCAGAAGGCATGAAGCCTTTCAGTGGCATTTTTGCTCCAAATTGAATCCTCGAGCCTGTGCTAACCTGTGCCACTGGTCACTGACACCTACAAATCAAAAGCTCTCAGGATGTCAGTCTGACAGCATTTCTTCCCATGCTGATGTTTGATATATTGGTATATAAGTGTAGTATAAAGAAAATCATGGCATTTTCTTTAAATAGCACTGTACAACCAACTAGCAAAACAATCCTATTGTAAAGGCTTCAGATCCTTTCCCTAGCTTTAAACAAAATAATTCTGAAAGGAACAATATCCGAGTGTAACAGTAGCTTTCTTCCAACTGCCTTCCTCCCATCTTCTTTGCTTACTCCTTTACAATGTTTGATCAGAAATATTTGGCTGTATGCAGATTAGGGATAAAGAAAAAGTACCACTGGGGAAGTAGAGAGAATGATGCTATTTAAATTTACCCACACACCCCTTTCTAAATGCTGTATGGCAATTTCTAAACAAAGAAACCTGAAATTCCACCTTCCCTGATGCCTATCACAATAACTTTCTAACCGGTATCTGATTCACCACCACATTCCCTGCATTCTTTTTTTTCTTTTTTTTTTTCCCCCTCTTTTCTTTTTCTTTTCTTTTTTTTTTTCTTTTTTGAACAGATCAAAAGGCCTGTAAATATTCTCCAGTGTTCAAGAAACCAGATTTATTCCTGACCAAATTTAAATTAAGTTTCAGTAACTATTACTTTCTCATAAAGTAAGCCTGGTCCAGCCTAGCTAGTATGGTAAAAGGCAAATGTGATATTCCTAGGGTCACATAGCTATTAGCAGCTTGATTCCATAAATCTATGTTTAAAGTATGGTGTAGTGTATTTTCGAGATTATGTAGTGCATTTTTCCTTAGAGTGTCACGTAGATTAACATTTAGTAAATTCTAATTCAGCAGTTGCAGAATATTTTAATAGCTATCACCATACATTGTAAAGAGAAATTGAAACATTGCTTTATAGTATCAATAGCAATGCCAGCACACAGAAAACAGTTATAATGTATCACATGCTACTCCTACCAAAAACAACGCAACACCAACATACTCATACAAAGCACATCACTCTGAACAGCTGCTAAAAACTCACTGAAGCTCAGAAGGAGATATTTTAGTCTCTTAAAGCAACCATGGTTTGAAAACAGAATGTAATGTAATAAATTAAGGCATCTAACTCATTTAATTCATTAGTTGTACACAGCCCTTCAAATAATTTTTTAACTACTTGTAGCACAACTGCTGTTTCCAGAGATGTTCACGTGCAGAGCATATTTGGTAAAACAATTCATAGAATGATCAAATTGTTTGAGCTGGAGGGGGTTCATAAAAGTCACCTTGTTTGACTTCCCTGCAATAATCAGGGACACCACAGCTATATCAGGTTGCTCAGAGTCCCATCCAGCTTGACTTCAGATGTCTCCAGGGATGGGGCATCACCGCCCCTCTGGGCAACCTGTCTCAGTGCCTCACCATGCTTATTACAAAAAACTTTTATTCTTATATCCAGTCAAAATCTTCCCTCCTTTAGTTTTAAACCATTTCCCCTTGTCTTCTCACAACAAACACTACTAACACTACTAAAGAGTCTGTCCCCTTCCTTCCTGTAGCTCCACTTCAGATACTGAAAGGCTGCTCTCAGGTCATTCACAGCCTTCTCTTCTCCAGGCTGAACAGCCTCACCTCTCTCAACCTGTCCTCACAAGAGAGGTGTTCCATCCCTTGTGCCTCACCAGCACAGAGGGGCAGGATCACCTCCTTTACCCTGCTGGCCATGTTTCTTTTGATCAGGATATGGCCGGCTTTCCAGGCTGCAAGGGCACATTGCTGGCTCATGTCCAGCTGTCACCTACCAGTACCCCCAAGTCCTTTATGGCAGGGTTGTGCTTCATCCTTACATCACCAAGCTTGTATCAATAGTGGGGGTTGCCACAATTCAGCTACAAAACCTTGCACTTGAATTTGTTGAACCTCATAAGGTTTTCAGGGCCCACTGCTCAAGTCTGTTAAGAAAGAATCATCAAGTTCTAAGAAATCCTAAAGCATGATCACATATTTTTACAAAATCTTATGAGCTTCCTTGTAGCGTGTACTGGGCTAGCTAACATTCTGTTCTATCATATATCAGTAATCTATGGCAGAAGTTATACCCATCTGTTGAAAATTAAACCATATAGTTATTTAATATCTGCCTGCCTTACAACCCTGTCTGTCCTACGTTTTTATAAACATGAACACATAGAAGAAAAATAATAGGAAATGATTTGACATGCAAATTGGTATTCATAATATAACTCTTGCCAGCCATTACTTAGTTCCCTACAGGTATTATCAGTAAGCAGAGAAAACCTTCAGGAGACATGAACTATATTGCTTTATCATTCCTAGGGATGCTGTTTCTGTGCCAGACTTCCTGTCTATGGATCTTTGTCGCATAAACTTAATATTATGAATCCTGTATGAGATATGGGGGTTGTTCCATGACTGGAGCTTCTACATACTATACTAATAAGAGCAGGGACTCCCATACATGGGGCATGCATTGCTGCTGTTTGAAGTCTGTGGAGAAGAAAATTCATCTCCTGGTCTGAGAGAGTGAATAATTAAATGTAGCATATTAAATTGCACTGTGTATGATAAATTCTGCTAAATTACATTCAGAAATGCATAAGAGAGAAGAGCTAAATCTTGCAATAGATTCCCTCCTACATGTAATTTGTATGGCTTTTTAAATACTCTGCTACCACACACACACTAAAAAAAAACTCAGGGATAACAGATTATTCCTATGTCATTTGAGCATTATTTTGTCCCACATCGTGGTAACAAAAAAAGATCAAAATTTATTTTACTAAAAGATATAGCCTAAGACAAAAGAGGACATAAGTCACAATCACAATGCTTCATACTGGGGTAGCTTGGCAGCAAATATGTCATATATGTGGTAAATATTAAAGTTATACACAGATCTGCTGAAAGAAGTCCTCAAAAGTCAATAACAAAATATATTGTATCTCAGAACCATTAGCAATAATTCCTTCAGATGAAGGAAAAGCCCTTGTTATAAAATGTTATAATGTTATAATCACAATATAATTGCGTATAATCAATAGATATCAAGATGTTATAACTGCAATAGAATCAAGAGAGTAAGGCAAAGCAGACAATGATAACAAAAAGAGAGTAAGTAGAAGAGCTTACCCTTCAGTTGAGCTCACCAGAAGACACCAAAAGAGGGCATCTCCAGAAGAGATCCTTCCCCTCTGGTAGCCAGCTCTTAAATAGGTCTAGGAGGGCTGGAGCCTGGCTCCACCCCTTCCGGCAGCACAGGAGAATTGCCTTCACCTGTGCTCCTCTGGCTGACTCATGGCTCACCTCAGGTGATTAATCAGAGGTTCAGGCCGTGACTCAGCAGTTCCCATACAAACCCATATCTTGATCTACTTCCTTCAATGGTTTAAATGCACAAGAAAAAGTTTCAGAGCACACCTAACTGTGCTATTAATACATTTTGTGTATTTAATCTGAATTTCCTTAATCTTTATTTGTGGGTTGAAGCCTGCAAGGCAGCTAACAGCTGGAACAGGCACTCACTTTTACACAACTCTAACAGCACCTTCTATCCATATCCTTCTTCTTATCTGACTTATAATAACAAAAATAAGTGTTTGTACAAGGTATTACACTGTCCAAAGAATTTTCTATGCCCTTTTGAAGAACTCATATGTATGGGAACTGCTGAGTCACGGCCTGAACTGAATCAATCTGATTGATCACCTGAGGCGAGCCATGAGTCAGCCAGAGGAGCACAGCTGAAGGCAATTCACCTGTGCTGCCGGAAGGGGTGGAGCCAGGCTCCACCTCTCCTAGACCTATTTAAGAGCTGGATACCAGTGGGGAAGGATCTTGTCTGGAGATCTCTTCTTCTGGTGTTTTGTGGTGAGCCCAACTAAGGGTAAGCCTTCCATTTATTCTCTTTTGTTATCATAATCTACTTTGCCTAACTCTCTTGTTTATTTTATGATTGTAGCATCTTAATATCCATTGGTTATACATCGTGTATGAAAGAGAACCTGGATAAGAATTGAAAAACCAACCCTGAACTTCCTGTTTTATTTTTCTAACAAATTCCTTAATGGCTTTAATCTGATCCTAACATCACTTTCAAACCCCAGATGATTTTGAGATACATAGAATAAGCTAGTCTTCTGGAAAAACTAAGTGTAGCAATGGTAAGGCATTCAATTTGTATGGAGGCATGCATATAGTTGTGAATGACTTAAACTGAAATAAAAATCAGGCAGTCATTACACGGTGGTATTTTAAAGCCCCAGAAAATTTTTTTACTGCATTATTTTGGGCTCTCAGAGAGCTACACAAACACTGTAATACAACAACACTTCTTTTAAATAGTGCTTATTTCAGCATTGATTTTGTTTAGATTGACACTGAGCGCTAGAAAGATTTTGTAATTGTTCCATTCTGATAATAGATCATATTATCAGACAAGAAAACCTTTATTTTTTCATTATTCAATTTTCCCAGGTGAAAGAAATGTCACACAGAGGATGTGTGTCCAAGTCAAATCACACGGTAAAAAATCATAGATGGAAATTTAAATTGCTCTTGAATTAGAAACTCCATTCCACAACAACAAACAAAACTGTGTGCTTCCTACAGACTATATTTGCTTATCATATATTTATTTGAAGACTTTGGACTAAAACCCACTCACAGTACAGCAAATTTAAATGGAAACAAGCTTGTTTTATCAGTTCATGGGGACTGGAGGGATGCTTCATTGTTGGAAATACAAGCTGCTTTATTTTAAGCAATCTTGGAATTAATCAGACTGCAGAACTCCAACTTGCAGGATGTCTGTTTGGCTGTTAAGAAATCCTTGACTAAATTCTATCCAAATATATGTCATTAAATGTTAGTGTATACATCTGGATCTGGTACACTCAAAACATAAAATTTCACATGCTTGTGAAATTTCTTAAATTTGCCTATGCTTACTCCCAAAATAACCCCAAACATCAAAGGTAGAGCTAAACGCTCACACAAGAAGCATGAGTTTCCCACCCAGTTAGGTAACTAAGAATGCTAGGAGCATTTCAGTCATACATTGCTGACATTTCCCATTAATTTTCAGGAAAAATAACACCTATGAAACAATCACAGAATTGTAGGGGTTGGAAGGGACCTCCAGAGATCATCAAGTCCAACCCCCCTACACCAGGTCACACAGGTAGGCATCCACGCAGGTCTTGAACATCTCCAGAGAAGGAGACTCCACCACCTCCCTGGGCAGCCTGTTCCAGTGCTCTGGCACCCTCACTGTACAGCAGTTCCTTCGCGCATTTGTGCAGAACTTCCTATGCTGCAGTTTCCAGCCGTTTCCCCTTGTCCTGTCTCCACTCACCACTGAAAAGAGTCCGGCCTCGCCATTCTGCCCACCACACCTTAGATATTTATAGACCTGGATCAGGTCCCCTCTCAGTCTTCTTTTCTCAAGGCTGAGCAGACCCAGTTCACTCAGCCTTTCTTCATAGGGGAGATGCTCCAGGCCCTTCACCATCTTCGTGGCCCTCTGCTGGGCTCTTTCCAAGAGATCCCTGTCTTTTTTGTACTGGGGAGCCCAGAACTGGACGCAGTACTCCAGATGAGGCCTTACCAAGGCAGAGTAGGGGGGGAGGATCACCTCCTTTGACCTGCTGGCCACGCTCTTTTTAATGCACCCCAGGATGCCATTGGCCCTCTTGGCCACAAGGGCACACTGCTGGCTCATGGCCAACCTGTTGTCCACCAGGACACCCAGGTCCCTTTCCGCAGAGCTCCCCTCCAGCAGCTCATCCCCCAACCTGTACCGGTGCATGCAATTATTCCTCCCCAGATGCAAGACTCTACACTTGCTTTTGTTAAACCCCATCCAGTTTCTTACTGCCCAGCTCTCCAGCCTGTCCAGCTCTCGCTGAATGACAGCACAGCCTTCAGTTGTGTCAGCCAATCCTTCCAACTTTGTATCATCAGCAAACTTGCCGAGGGAAACTTGCTGATGAGAAGTAATTTCCATCTAGTGAAGGGTTGTATATATGTAAGTAATACAGCTTAAAAACCGAGTAGTACAACTTAAAAGCAGCTTAAAAATAGGACTAACCAGCTATTCTCTTCCTGCAGCAGAAGATCCAAACATCCAAGCAACACAGAACATCCAAACATATCTCAGAAACATCTCTTTCCTTATTGGTTTGTTTATGCTTTTGGGTTCAAAGCAGAGATTTTGGCCAATACCTCCCCTTCAGTTCTCAGAGACAGGTGCTTCTGTAGACTCTCCCTAAACTGGAAGCTATTACTGGAAGCAGGTTTTCACTGCCATAGACAAAGTACATTCTTTTCAGCTTTACTAAAATTATCTGTGAAATCCAACTGTCCTGGGTCATCTTATGTAGGAGTTACATTTTGAATAATAAGCTACAGAGAGGGGAAAAAAAAAAAGCATTCAAAACTCTTCTTATTAAGTCAAAATCATAACAGATATAAAGTCAGATAACCAAAATAAATACACATCTCCATTTTAGTATGTAAGCACATTGTAAGTATAATTCTGCTCTTATGTATCCACTTCATACACTCAGTGAAATAAGTTTCCAGCTGCAAAAATAAGTTGATTCTGTAACTGGGCACTGGATCACAATGGAGATGTAGAAGGAAAAAAAATGAAAGCCAAGCAGCAATTTCAATAACTTGCACTTCCTAATTATTAAGTATTGAGGTTTACTACCTAATAATGTACTTTTAACACAGATTTTTTTAAAAGACTGATTAGCTCTTTTTTCTATGAACAGATTTATCCCATGGAGAATAATGGGACTATTGTAGACCAGAATACTATTCACTAGAAAGAAATAGATCCCCAGGTAATTAGATACGTGGAACCAAATATTTAATCACTGATGTTTAACCTGTGCTTGCCAAGCTGAAAGCATCATAACTGAGTGCATAATATCTTTGTTTGTTGAAGCATGGATATTTGTGAGAATAATTGAGCATTTTCATGCAAAGGTACCTTGCGGGCCATAGAAATAACTGACTTGATGAATAAATGACATTATGCCAAGCAAAATCAGAAGCAGCAAAATATCTGCAAAGCATTACTCCAGAAATCAATTACAATATTAGGTATGACTGTTTTCTAATTTTATTTCTCACTCTCCAAACAAGTGATGGGTGCTTTTAATTCCAGTCTCAGTTTGAAAAAAAATGCATCGAGGTTAGTAACACACAGCAGATACCATTCAAGTATTGCTAATAAGAACGAAGCTATCACATCAGAATTTCACCCTATGGCCTCATCATGTAATAACATCACATTTCAGAATAAACAGAGGAGCACAAAAAAAAAAAGTGGTTTTATTTGTTTTTTTTTCCAGTTTTCTTGCTGATTTTAAATTTAGTGGCCTGAAAATCAGGATTTCATACTAGAAGGTAAACGAATTATTCAGTTTTGCATAATGAGGGGTCAAAGAAATTACTTCTCTCATTCCTACCATTCTAAACTGCAGTGCTGAGCCCTAGAACTAATTGCAAAACAAATAAAAAGGAAAAAAAAAAAAAACCACAAAAAAGTAAACTGTGAAAGTCACTTAAAACCATCCCTCATATTTCTAGATGTTAAAGTATTTTAAAAAGTATTTCTTCCTAACAACTCTGTACGTCTATAAAAACATGCTTTCTCCTAATTTCTGGGAGTGTTTTTCAGTGCCTTCCAGCACGCTACGAAGTTCTTTTTCACATGGACACTTGCTCAGTGGGGCACAGACAATGAAGTGCTGCCATAGCTTATCATTTAAAAGGAAGACAAATGACCACATCTGATATCACGCATGGTTTCCTTGCAATATCTTACTATTCCCCTTTGTATAGCCTAATATAATCATGTACTACATTTTATTTTATATAATTTTTACAATGAGGCCTTGACAGTGATGACTTATTCTGGGGGGATGAAACCTGTATGTGCTTAATCAGAAATTATTTTGTGTGGATTCATCCATGCAACTGGAATTTAAATGATACAGGTCTGATACTCATTTTGCTGAAATTACACCGGTGCAAAGAAGGATGAAATTGGGTACCTCATCATTTTCAAAGACATTTAGAGTATATGCAACAAACCAATTAATCTGTCGTGTATTTCTAATCAGTTAGAAGGACCAGATTCTGCTTCCAGTTACCTCAAACCTTTTCCCCATGTGTATTGTACAATGAAATCTCCACAAGACATGTTCCTGCATATATTAGTAATCCTGTCCCAGCCTAATTTAAGATATCTTCAGGATACATGAAACTCTAATCCAGAAGATTCCAAGGCAAGAAAATGGCTTGGTAAATAATAATAAATAATAACAATAATAATTTAAAAAATAAAAAATAAAAAAGCCCAAACCAACTGTGATGTCAACATTTCTGCTGTTGACATATTTCTTATACTTGACATATACGTATGCCCATATTACTGGGCAAGGCAAAGTAATTTCTATGAAAACTATGTAACTCCTACTTGAAATCTTAGCTGCCTCAGTGATTATCAGGCAATTAGTGATCATTAATAGCAATCTTTAGCATGTTCCTAGTCCATGAATAGAAATAAGTTGATGTCAGACCCTCCGAACAGCACTAATTACATACTTCTGTGACCATCCCTCTCACAGAAGCAGGACACTTTGCAATATGCAACACACTTGTTCAAGCAGGATGGCAGTAGGATATCATTTCCATTTTAGAAATTGAAACAGAAGAAATAAAAACAGCAATAGCCAGCGTTCCAAGAGAAGTGGGTAGCAGATCAGGTTAATGAGCGTAAGTGTCATAATTCACACGGGCTAGTGTTGTACCCTGCTACTGCCTTTATTTTAATTAGAAAACGCTAAGCACTCACAGTCCACTTTTCAGACAAGCTGGGCATCTACATCTCCTACATCTTCAACAGTGTGTACAGTGTGGCAAAGGAGCACAGCTAACAGGCAGTGTTGGCATGAATCAGATATGCTGCCTTTTTTTCCCACTGTACAGTCTGCAGATTTTTGCTGACTCCTGTTAGTTTCTAAAAATGCTGGTAAGCTTATGTTTTACAATCTGTGTGCATCAAAGAAGTACTGATCATGGGGATTAACTTCTTCAAGTTCCCCAAGATCCCCAGATCTCCAGTTACCAAAAGGAACAGATATGATGGCACCATTCTACAAAGATTCTATAAAAAAGAAAATCCTTGAGAAACCAGAGTATTTTCCAGCCAGGAAAGATTTAGTCATGCAAGTATCTGAAGCAAGGTGGGAATATAGCAGGAAAAAAAAAATATCTTTATAAACAGGCCTTCACAGCTTAAGAACGCTTACCAAGTACAGAAGGCTTTGGAGGCATTAACTAACAAATTAATCTTGACAATAAACCCCTGCTTGACTAAATGGTAAAATGCTTCAGCTTCCTACTTTACTGATGACAGAAATCAGTGTGTGAAATGAAGGTGCAAAAACTTAAGTAATAATGCAAAACAGGTAACAAGAGGCAGATAATAATGGAGAAAGACACATACTAATGAGGCGCTCAGCCAGGATGCATGCAACTGAAGATGTACACCACAGGGAAATCAAATAAAGGAAACAATTACCTCTCCTATTACTTTGTTGTTTTTTTTTTGTTTGTTTGTTTGTTTTTTTTGGGGGGGGGGAGATAAAGGTTACAATAGGCATGAGTTAATTCATTTATGACAAAAGGCACAAATCAAGACATACTTGCTGGATTAGGAAATATACAAACAGCTGCATTCATCCTAAAGAAGAAAAAAGTTCCATAAAAGATCACAGTACTACAAAACTCATTACTTAACACATGTGATTTCCATCTCTTGTCAGGCACTAGTTTACCCCTCCACTTTAATTGGTCTCTGAACACACAAAAAAAAAAAAAAAATAAAAAAAAAAATCTGACAGGCTTGTTGCATCCATCTGTAAAAAAAATATATTAAACTACATATCAGACTAACAGAAAACACGGACATACAATAACCTCTGAATTAAATCTCTAACTACTTACTGAAGAAAAATATACCAGATGTTACTTTTTATCCTAATTCAGTATATTAAAAGAAATCAAGTATATTCTGCAAAAACAAATGTGTACATTGACATCAGCACCTGAAGGCACTGCGTTTCTTGATTAAATCCACAGAACACTGTGCCAGCATACCTCTTTGGGCAGAGCACTCCCCAAGTAAAGATCACTACATCTGAATACAGGGCTGCATTTAGGATCCATATAACATATCTATTAAGTGGGCTATTCAAATCCACACTCGGGGAAATAATTACTCTGAGAGTCCATTCAGCCATTTATGAAATTAAGAATTTTTGAGCTAGTTCACAACAGAGTATTATAAATCAAAACCTAAGTTTTAATGGAACGATGAGATTGTCACCCCAACATTTCAAAACTTTAATGGCATGCTGGACCTATGTGTGTGAAAGTTACTCACTTGTCAAAGTGTAGGAAGAAAATAGTACAAACCTTAACTGAGATAGCATAATTGTTTTTTGCTGCAAACCACCATATCATAGCTATTAGAGGAAATTATGAATGAGAAGGGAACATCCAAATGAGGACAATTCCCTGGAGGTTGCTGCTTGTGCCGTATCTGTCAATGCCTAAAAACAGTTTTACCTCTGAAATTCATACTTGTGGTCTTCTCCACTTGATTCCTTTCATTCCTGCACTGCCAACAAACAGAAGCTCTTCCAGATCACAGCACAAGGCATTTCACTTCACCATCTTTGGCTTTGTGAGGCCCCATATGGAGAACTGCACCCAGGGCTCAGGCCCCCAGCACAAGAAAGACGTGGAGATGTTGGAACGGGTCCAGAGGATGGTGTGGAAGATGAACAGAGGGCTGAAGCACCTCTCCTATGAGAAGAGTCCGAGGGAGTTTCAGCACTGGAACGGGTTGTCTAGAGAACCTGTGGATGCCCCATCCCTGGAGGTGTTCAAGCCCAGGTTGGATGGGACCCACAGTGGGAATGTTAGAGCTAGATGGCCTTTAATGTGCCTTCCGACTCAAACCATTCTATCATACACAAGAGGCCAGGACTCATTTTTCTCCCAGGGAAGAAGTTTCATTATTAGGAGTCCAGGCTATGATGTATGGCAAATTTTTCCACATTTCAAAAATGAGAAAACTTCCTTTTTACTACTGTTTATGACTGCCTTCATGCAGAAAGAAAAATGCAACATGGTATTAAAAGTGACAATGAGATAAATGGCACATCTTGATTTAGGCCTTAGTCCTGCCTATGACCCTTGCCTAGAGAAATTTTCTAACTTTATTTCTATGACTATTTCTATTCTATTTTATTCCTATTTTTAGTCCACACTTAGGAAAATCTGATACAAAGTCCAGCAAAGGTTAGGGACTATTAACTGGTTTTAACACTTTAGATCAGCCAGGTAGAGGTCTGCGCTAAAAAACAGGAGATGGAAACAACTGAGGTACAACATTATTTGGATGAAACAAGTTCAGCTTTTCTTCTTCTAATAAAAAAATAATATGATTTTCCATCTTATTACTACAAAATCTAAAGTTCAGACTCAGAAACCCCTTCATGTTCTTATTTACTTCACAAATCATATAGGGGAAAAAAAAAAGACCCCTGAACTAAGACCCCCAAACTAATACATGCCTCCATGATAAAGAAAGCAATTGCTGTGCAAAAGACTGTTAGCCCATACAATCCATAGCACAAATTACTTCAAAAAAAAAAAAAAAAAATAAATCCTGTTCTTGCTGCATTTCAATTCATGGCTCTGGGGAAACAGAAGATATGTTAAGAAATGTTTAAACTGCTATATAGAAAATCTGTTACAAAGTCAGGCTGTAGCCTTTTTCTCAACACTCCTAAATGAAGACTGAGAATGTAACTCAAAAGAAGGTGAAAAATCTGATAAAACATTTTTAATAATAGTCAGCAATATTATAACTTCACATTCATACTCTACAGGTATTCCAGGTCTGCCTCAGATTTAAAAAAAAAAAAAAAGCCTGATTTTGAATTGCTGTAATTAACTGCAAAAGCTTGCTGATACGTTGATGCAAAATAATGCCAATCTTTTTCATAAACTTGTTAGAATCTTTGTAAATAAATAGCAAAACTTTATATAAAAAGCAGATTCAGCTTCCTGTCTTTGTCATCTCTTTGCTGATGGTGCAGAGAAAGGCATTATGGGCAGAGACAGATGAGGACTTTTCCTTCACAGAGTTCTAGCATTTATTAAGGCAGGGAGGAAGGAAAGTGTGAACAATTGAGTCAATAAATAGTTTGGGAAGCAGTGAAGATGGAAAAGACAAATCCCTCCTGATCTGCATGGCTGCAGGCATGCATCATTAATTTTTAGCTATTAAAAAGTGCTGAGGTGTACTCCAAAAACCATCACTCTTAGGCTGATTTTTTCTAAAACTATCAATGGCACTTTTAAATTCTAGCTGCATAGCCTGGACCTAAACTGAGAATATCCAACACGTAAGCATCACTGAGAAATACACTGAGTTGAGAGTGGTGTACTTACTGTCAGTGTTACGTATCAAACGCATGAACACTCATGAAGCACTTTGTGTTTTACACTATACTGCTTAATATTCTGCAAACAATATTGGTTCCAGTTCTTTTTTATTGCTGTAAATCCAGAATGAAGAAGAATTGTGCCACTGCGTAATGGCAATAACCAATTTGCTATAGCAAGCAGTGGCGTAACTGCTGCAAAATGAGGCTCTTGGACTGATCATAAAGAACACAGCATTAACCGATACGCTTTGAGAAAAGTTGAACAGGATCAGGCTATTATAAAAGAGACAAGAGATATTAATCAGAGCCGTATCCTCAAATGCAAATCATTATTCATTGATACTCAACCTTCAGTGTCTGAAGAAGAATGGAAAAGCCCATGCAGGAATGGGTTAAGGTCAACCAAAGACACAAAGCACAGGCACTGCTCAGTGGTAGGAAGAGTAACAGTTATTATTTCATGGATATATATTTTTAAAACCTTCTGTGTATTTTCAAGGTGCTAGATATGTTTTACTTTAGCACCGAGAACGCTTTCTACCAAGAAGTCTGATTCAACATTTACAAGAATATGGAGTACGGAATCTGGCTCTGCCAAATTCTATTTATGGTCCAAAAAATTTATTCCAGTGTTACGTTCTGCTAAATCTTTTCTTTTGCTAAGGCAGAAGTTTTAACAAGGCACTTGAGAACAACATTTTCTGTAGCCCGTACTTGCCACTACCATTTTATAAACACTCTGGGCACAATATGTATTTAAAGTATACAGGGATCAAAAGCTCTTGCATTACTGGAAAAATAAAAATTAAAAAAAAAATTAAAAAACTGCAAAACAGACCGGGGCCCAATTCTGCTTTTACTATGTTCAATAACAAAGAGAATGAGCCATTTTTCTCTTAAACTACTAAAATGCTCTTGAATCATAAGCCCTATCTGTCAGGGTTTTAAGTCAAACATCAGTCTGGAATATAATACTGCCTTGGCTAAAAGATTCTCACAGAAGGGAAGAATAGAGAACAAAGGCAGAAGCATGTCAAATCAGAGTTATCAGTGGGCAACTACAGTCTATTTTTTTTTTTTTTTTTTTTTGTAATAAAAGATTTAAGTAATAATAATTTGACCATGTTTCCATCAATTTAAATGGTCTGCCAGATAAATATTTTTTAAGATATGTGTGACGGGCCTTCTATGTAACAATGAATACATTGCAGACTAATGTGCTGACAAGCTCCAGCTCTCTTTCTAGCAGCTGAATTCTTGGATAAAATCATTTTGCAGGGTATGAGCAATGCAGCTCTGAAAATAGCATCACTGCAAAATGAAAGATGGAAGAAAACTCTACAATGCTGATTTATTTCAATGAAATTTCATATTTTATGTTCAGTGTCTATTTTAATGTTTTCATCAGAATTTTCATACCTAATAAAATGTAAAATTATAGAATTTGTGAGCTTCAAAGCCCCAGTATAAATTGTTAAGAGGGAAACAAAAGCAAACAACAACAACAACAAAACAGAATAATAAAAAATAAACATTCACAATTTACATCATAAAGTATGCAAAACAGAAAAGTGCTTTGTGGATCCAAATAATAATTTGCCTTTATCACCACCACATGTGCAAAGATGCTCACAAAAAGAAAACACCAATCAACAAGCTGTTTTGCACTGATCTTTAACTATGTTTCTACTAGAAGAATGGACTGGAGCAGTACTTTTAAAAATCTGTGACTTTATAAATCATGCATAACTCTCTGCATCCAGACATGTGCTGCTAAGAAAACACTAAGAGGTGATATTGCACTTCCTTGTCGTACCAAACACCATCTTTTGACTTCCTTTCCAAAGCACCACTATGAAGGTCCACGTCAACAGATTTTTCCTAATAGTGACAATTTTTAAATAGACTGTAAAATAGAAATTTCAAATGAGAAGGAGCCTGATATTTTACTAATGAGGCTGTATTTTCTAATCAGCATCAGCTGTAAATTTGATATGCTTCCTTCACAGATTTTAGGCTAAAAAATGAGACTGTATGTATGTAAGTGATGTCAAACTCCCCATCTACACTGGTAGAAACAGATGAAAAGGACATATTGTAAATATCTTCCATCTACATTCAGTCACTGATTTATACGGCAGGCAATGCTGCGTACCAAGCCCAGCAACATTCTCACAAAGACCTACACTGGTTAAGTTCACGTGAAGAAATCAAAAACACAGACACCTCAGTTGTGCAAGCCCTAATTCATATGACTCATACAGACTTCCCTGAGCTGTCCTAATGACACCAAAACAGTAAGGATGATTCAAGTGAATAAGAAATAGGAATACACAGCTACACAGCTTCTTTTCTAAAAACGTCCTTGGCTTTTATGCCTGCATACATACATGCATATATATATACATATTTATAGTATGTGTATTATTCAGTTCTCTGTATATTATTTTTATCTTCAGATGTTTTATACCAATTTATCTAGTTAGCAGATCTGTCTTGAATGTAATGTATAATTTATTCTCTACTCAATTTATTCTCTACTCAAATACTCAAACATATGGAAAAACAGAGAATGAGTAAAGAGGAAAATCAGAGAAAATAACATTAGCTATATCCAGAATGATGTAATTGCAGAAATAGCACTATTGATATTGAAAGCTTTTAGTCCCATGTTTGTCAAAAATCAAAATATTTGGCTCTGCAGCCAGCCTTACCTGGAAGCAGTTGATCCATCTCTGTATCAACTGATACTCATTATCAGTAGAAACATCAACACTACTAAGACATGCTGTTCCAAAAGTCTACTTAGGAATTTTAGCATTTTTTAAACCAGTTTTTAAATTCCGGACTATCTGTTTTGGTGCAGGAGAGATAACATGGCAGTAATAGAGTCTCATGCCACCTTTACCAGGGAACATGCAAAACTACATTCACATGACAGTATATTTTCCACAGAATTCTGTATAGAAATGGATGATAAATAAATAAATAAGCTTATAAAGAAAGAAGTGCATCGTGTACAGTGTTTGTAATAGAAACACTGTGGCTACAAGGACAGGAGAACCGTATATAATGGCATTCTCACGTATCTGCAGTGTGCATGTACAACTGAAATATTTGGAGTTTCTATGTTAAAAGAGCATACACACTAAATTAAGAGCTAATGTATAATAGATGTCTGATAGACAAAACAATGAAAACAATACCTTTTAGCAAAATCTCTGAATGCATATTATCAGCAGGTAAGTCTTAGATCTAAAGATCAAGACATAATTATTCCTATTCTTAAATTGTTCATTAAAGGAAGTTTTCAATATTTGCAGTGAAATGTTCCAACAAACGAAGCAACAAATGTGTTTACACCACCTGCTCAGATTTACAATGAGAAATTAAGACTCCCATTTCATACAGCACACACATCCACTTGAAATTCTCTGTACATTGCTGGGCAAATATACCAAAACCTTTTTGCCATGTCAGAGGAGTAAAATGAATCCAATGCCTGAGAGTCTATCAAACAGGCATTGCTTAAACATTCAGTAATTTTTGCTAAAAATACATCATGCTGGTGTGGTTCTGTATTGGTGATACACACTTCTGAATGCTTTAGTAAAAGCATTTGCTGATGCAGAAGAAACAGATGACTGAAAGAAAAGTGATCGTACAGTGATGAGGAGATGAAATCACAAACTACACAGCCTTCAATATACACATTTTCATACAACAGTTGGGCAGTGCTGCTTCCTCAGCATAACTTTTCAACTACAAGAAAAACAGACTGAAAATAATGGGAAAAGGCAGGTCACTCAGAATACAGTATCAGCTAATCTTTGCTTCTTCAATTATTAATATATCTTCTTTTCTTCATTTTCTTCTCCTTCCTTTTTTTTTTTTTTCCCTACTATCTTTAATATTCTTAATATAAAATCCTTCACTTTAAGGACATTCACTTCTCTTTGTTCTTCCCCATTTGTGATCTGCAGCAGGAAATAAATCCTCCCTAACTGTGAAGACTTAAAAGAGATTCAGAAAAATGTTTTCTCTTTCACCTGTTACATCATTACTTCTGCAAAGCAGTTCTCCCTCTATCAATATGTTGTGCTGCTTGCACTTCAGTTTCAAAAGGAGAAATATTACTATGAAGGATGGACAGGTGCTATATATTGTTTCTATAATTTTTTCAGTGGAGTAATAATGAAGAAAAAAGAAAGCTAACAGTAAGTTATTTGTGTAGGACACGAAGATGCTGCTAACACCATATTCATAATTACTTAATAGTTTATAATTAGAATTGCATTAATATAACATGCTTCCCTGTTGACCATTCCTATTATCATGACTGGCAGTACAGGTAAATTCTGAAGGGAAACGGCAAACACAGGCAGACAGGAAAAATAATTTTAAATAAATATCGCATAATGTAATGCTTAGAAGTGATCTGGAGTTCTATTTGAAATTATGCAACCTTCTTTTTCTACATTCTTTTTATTTTCACAGGGTTTTGTATTTCCCTCTCTTAAAATCAGATAAAGCTGTGCAGAAGATCAGGCGTGGTTGGTTGTGTATGATACACTTTGGCAATACAGAAAGAAGCAATCAGACCCGGGAGCTCAAGCACAGGGGAAGCACTGATTTAAAGCCCCAGCTTTAAATCTTATTTTTATATGATACGTCTTTATAAACAGCAAAAGATTATTTTCTTAAGATAGTTTTCCCTTCGATGAAAGGCTACATGTATTCAATTTAGAAGACGTGGTTATTTTACGCTTATCTTTGTATTCCCCTGTAACAGAACCGAAACCCAGAACCGAATCCAATTATAACAACCTACCAGAAGTACTAATTGGTGAAAATGCATTGCTGGTAATTGCTGTAAACTCATCCTTCTGCACGGAGTGAACGAGGGCAATAAATTTCACCCAGCGTTAAACAATGGGGAAGACTCCCATCAGCACTGTTTTTTTTCTTACGTAAAATGCATTAAAGTGAGTCATCCGCTTAAAAGTTCCCTACTGATATCTTCAACCCAGCTCAGGCACTAAGGTAAGTGCTTCAACATAATAATTATAATAATAATAATAATAAAAGCAAACAAGGTGTGGAGGAAAAAAATAAAAGGAAGAAAACACGGTCATTAGTTCATAGACCTTATTTCAATCTGTAGCCGAATCTCAAAGATGATGAATTGGATTATTTTTGCCCTTGTATTGCCTGCCTTCATTATGTGATCCTCGCACGACCCTGGGCAGCAGTTTCATGCTAATAAGTACACGGTGCTTTAAAGATTGCTGCCTCCAAGGCATGTCAAAGCAGGCTGTGTTCGCACCGACTCCCACCTTCCCTCTGAAAGGTGCTTTTGGGAAGCGCCAATTCCAAGGCCGGCGCTTGGGCTCGTGGAAGGAAACGGTCTCTTAGTTGTGTGGCTTTAAGCTCGCTACAAAAGCCCGGCTTGTGCACATGCGTGCGCACACACGAAACCACACGAACAAACACATACATAAAACAAACCCCGGAGCTGTCAAAACACTCCCGGTGCGCGCTGGCGTGCGGCCAGGTGCGAGTGAACGGAGCTCCGGGCAGAGCCGTCCTTCCTCTCAACGGCCGGCAATACCGACCCGCAGTTCATTTGTAACTAAAATCACTCAAGTTTTAACATATTTTTTCTGTTTTTTTTTTATTATTATTATTATTTTATTTATTTATTTATTTATTTTAGAGCTCCCAAACTCCTGCCAGACCGAAATAACCCCGGTGGGAGGAGGGGGCAGGCTCCGCGTAACTCGAAACTTTCCTCCCGGCGCGGCTCGGCCGCCGGGCTGTGTATATTTAGTGATGTCGGAGGCGCAGCCTTCTCCTCCAAAAGTCCGACTGCCACTGGGGTATGGTTCCCCCGGATCCCCTCTTTGCCCAGCCGAACCCCTGAGGCTTTCCCTCTACGCCGCTTCCCACGCAGAGTTACTTTCAGCAGCGCTCGGTACCTCTGTCCCCATCGCCGGGAATGCCCTCGGCCCGGCGCTGCCCCCCGCCCCGTTCCCGGCGCTGCCCCGGAGACACTTACGTGGTGGGCGAAGGGAACGGGCCCTCCGAGGAGTGGTTCATCACCAGGGACTGGAAAAGTGTCAGGCTAAAGACCAGCAGCCAGCCAGCAGCCATCTTCCTGATCGAAGATCGATCCCTCTTTTTTTTTCCCCCCAAGTCGGCGAGACGGTAATAATAAATTCAATTATTGTGCGTGCCGGGTGTGGGGGGGCCGCCGGTTTTTAAAGGCTCCTCCGCTGCCCCCGCCCGCCCCCTGGCACAGCCCAGCGATGTGCAGAAAGCGCGGCCGAGGGTGGGGAGGAGGAGGAGAAACGATGGAGATCGGTGGGTGGAGAGGGGGAAGAGAGGAGAGAGCGAGAGAGGCACTCCGCTCTGTTACTCCGGCAGCAGCTCCAGCTTCATCCGATCCGCCGCCATCAGCGCTACTTTTGTAACGGATCCCCGCTCACTCCGTGCGTGTGTCCGCTTCCCTGATTTATCCCCGATTGCGGAGCAGCAGCAGCGGCGGGGGGGGGGGGAAGGGGAGGAGAAGGAGAAGGAGAAGGAGGCGGGGTGGGGGCTCCTGAAGGGAGAGGAGAGAAAGAAGAGTTGGCGGCGGGCGGCTTTCTCCCGGCTGCTGCCTTCCTGCCGGCGGCGGGGGCGGGCGGCGGGCGCTGTGCGGCCGCGCTCCTTACATGGAGCGGGGAGCTCCGGGCCGGGCCGGGCCGGGCCCCCGGGAGGCGTGCCGCACCTCCGAGCTTCCCGCGCGCTATTTTTAACTGTGCTTCGTGCCTCTTTTAATCCCTATCCCCCTCCTCCTTCTGGAGGAGCAGCAGCCGCACGTCCAGCAGTGTGCCCAGCCTGGGGTGCGTTCATATACTCGTATGTATATGGCCCTCTGGAAGGTCCTCCCGGTGCGGGTCCCCGGGGCTCGCTGCAAGTCCCCAGGCTCTTTCCTCCTCAATCATATCTCTAGCGTATGTACTTTTTTGCAGAGCCCTCGGGCGACTCAGATTGCCTTTCCTTTATGCTCGCATACACCCTTTTCTGTGGCTGCTCCATACAAAGTAAACCTGGTAAAGGTTGCTTAGGTAATTTAATAAAGCAATTAAAAGTTCACTAACAGCTTTTCACTAAAATCTCTTTTCCTTCTTTCCTTCTTCCTTCCTTCTGCATTTTTGTTATTAGTCCAACAGGTGGAAATGAAAGAGCAGACACTATTCTCGCTATTTTCACATCCATTGTATCAGAGTGCCAAAATCTTGAATGTATTAACTCACAACAGCCTCTGTAAAACAGGAAAGTGTTCATCTCTCTTTTAAAGGTGGCAGAAGGACCAAAGCTGAGACAAATGGAGAATTGAGTGTTTGCATTGCCTGGGCTCCACGCCAGCATGATATTTCAGTTGCAATCTGTAAACCATGCAGTCACTCATCCACATTGTTTCTGGATTGGAGCTGGCACTTCAGAGCTGGTGGGAAGAACTCCCAGTTGTCGTCACCTATCCACCTACCTGTAGGCACGTAGGATTTAGGGTTCGGTTGCAAATCTAAAATAGCAATTTCTAAAACAGTAATGCAACCTGTAAATTCATACAGTCAGAGTAGTATCTACAGTCCAGCCCCGGGTTGCAACAAGCCTTTCTGCTTTGCCACATCGTGTAGCAACACTTCAGATCCAGCTATAACTTCTCATCCAAACACATCTGCTGTGCTAACAGGGTGCAGGGGCACCAACGATCTCTGCTATAAGGTGCAGTGGGCAACTACAGAGCCACAGGTATGGGGTAATTTACTTGACAGGCATACTGCTTCATAGGGTTCGCTGAGATGATGTCCAAGATGGGGAAAAGACTTTGCAAGTGGCATAAAGGATTGGAGAAATCCATGGGGCAAAGTGTCTTAAAATGTGGTGTGGTTCAGGTCATACGAGGCTATGGCAACTTCTTTGAGTGTAATTTAAGTCATCTCCTCCCTCTTGTGGCCCTCCTCTGTTTAAGGCTAGTACTACCCAATATATAAAGGGCATCAGTTCATTTCTGAACATGAATATTCCCCCAAAATTGCCTGGTTCTGCTGCTTGCTAGCATCCTCAAGGTCAACATGAGTTCATGCCTGAACTCTGCTGGGATCTTCTATGTTCTCCTATTAGAATACCTACAGCCTATTTGGTGATGAATTAACACTCTAACCTTACCCAGTCAGAATAAGGAATGGAAATGCCCCACATGGCAACTTGCCCAACCGAAGAACACAACATTCCCTCAGCTCATCTCTGTCCAGCAGGAAAAGTGCTCATGTCAATTCTCAGCTCTCTTCCCCATGTAGGCCCATACGCTGCTGGCCAAGCTATGGTCACGGGGCTGGCAAGGATGTGCTCTGTACACCTCCTACTGAAATGGATGTGCAGAAAGGATGCACAGATTGGTCAGAGCTGAGAGGGTGCAAATGGCTGTGCCAGCCCACATGGGAAATGGTTTGGATGGGTAAACAAGAGCGCTCTCACTCAGACATACTGTTTCAATATAAAATACAGGAGGCAAAGAAAAATCAAAGAATGGTAAAATAAAATATTAAATACCAATGTAGAAGGTTATAAAGACCTGCTTTTTTTTTTTTTTTTTTTTTTTTTTTTTTCCCCACTAGTGATGCTGCATCCATCATTTATAGAGCTCCTTAGGGCAGTAAGTGTTGTGATTTATAATTCTAACAAGTTCTTTACTACAAGAGTGGTGAGGTGCTGGAACAGGCTGCCCAGAGAAGTTGTGGATGCCCCATCCCTGGAGGTGTTCAAGAACAGGTTGGATGGGGCCCTGGGCAGCCTGGTCTAGTATTAGACATGGAGACTGGTGGTCCTGCATACAGCAGGGGAGTTGGAACTTGGTGATCCTTGAGGTCCCTTCTAACCCCAGCTCTTCTATGATTCTATGAGCAGCAGAAACTCATGGCTAGCGAAGCAACAATGCAATGCATGGGTGGTTTGGAACCCTATCTAGCAGGGTAAGCTCCAGCTTGTGACTGTTTCAGCAGTGCTAATACATTGTAATGATAGCTGAAATGCAAAAAAGGAGCTGGAGAAAAATACTGCTTTTTTATTGCAGCACTGTTTGAAACATCAAATCTATGGTGTTCTTTACTGCTGAATAACAAGACTCCCTGCAAGGTACTAACCTCACAATGAACTCCACTTAGGTGTAGGTAAATGCCTCCCTGGAGCATGCTAAAACTCAGGGAAGAAGTAGAAGGGTGTCAATGTGTAGCTGCAACATGGAGGGAGAATGTTCAGGTTAGCTCTGAGAAAGCTGACTGAGGCACAAGAAGCAGCAAGAGCTGGAACACAGAGCTCAGCACCTGTGCCACCTATGTGGTATTCATGGGAAGGCTCAGATCTGTGATACACAACTCAAGTTCAGCCTGCAGGCTTTACAGGATTTACAGGCAAGCGTGGACTGGAGCCTAGTTTTGAGAAAAGCTGGAGTCAAATAACAATTTAGCTTCAAAATGAAGTGAGTCTTGAAGCTGGCTTTTGAATTTTTGTCCTGATCAGCTTTTTAATCTGAAAATCTGGAAATCAATGTCATATACAGAGAACAAAAGGGTGTAGGAACTCCAGTAATACTGTATTATTTACTATTTTCTCACTCTTTTGTTCCACACTATGCTTAAAATACATTTACTTGTCAGATATTTAATGAAGATGCATAATGTTTAGAAATGCTGACCTCATCATGACCTCATCATGACTCATGGGTATGAATAAATGTGCTCCAATGAGTTCCTGCTGGCTTTGACAGGAAGTTGTGACTGACTTAATACATAATTTTAGCAGAATTAACATTCTCAGTATCTCTTCATTGTCCTGTAATCTAGGAAAATAAAAAGGTAATTTCGTCATGAAATTTTGAAAAGTCATTAAAATCTCCTAAGTGATCAATTTCTTAAAATTTGATTATTAGAATATTTACATATGCAGACACTTTTAGAACAGTATTTCATATATATGGTTCCTACTTCATGATAGTGTTGCACTGGAGTTATTCTTATAATTCATCTTGTTAAGGTTCCTGAAGATCTATTACAACTGACAAGACTTCTTTTATAAGCACTTAAATATAGACTTGAATGACAAACCACAAAAGTAAATCTTTCTTCATTCTTACTTCACCTCATTCTAAATTTATTACCTGTCATATCTGACCGGGATCTTTCTTTGAAGGAGCATAGGGATGACAAGGATTGATATAATGACAGGGATCTTACAAATAATTTGCTTTGCACCTACTGGAATTACTGAGAATCTTTCAGTTGACCTTGACAGTTCTTATGCTAGAAATAGAAGTTCCAATGGCAAAAATAAAAAAATTATTTTGCATCCAAGTTTTCTCAATTGTGTATCAGTAAGAAGAATTAATTTATGATCAAGTTTTTTTTTTTATTATTTAATTTCAGTTTCTGGATATATTATGTATATTTTCATAAATTATTTTCACTGTTATAAATCCAGCATAAGAGGTGATACAGTTAGATTTTCTGTCTGTGAACCATTAGGAAAACAAACGAACAACAACAACAAAAAGCAGATTCCATATTAGAACTAGATTAAAAGTTTTATTAATCTTGTTTCCTGCTTGTACTTCAACTGTTTCTCCACTAATCCGTGCTGCCATAAAACCTTTGGATAAAAGGTTTTGACTTGACATATACAGAAATCAGTTACAGCACAGAGTGATTCAGTGTATTTTTTTAATATTTTCTGTTTAGATCAAACAATGTTGTAGTGGTTATTATTCTCAATGAGCACAATCTGCAATGCAGTAAGCACACTTGAACTTTGTGGTTGAGATAAGTATTTTGGTAGTTGGGCCCACAACTCTCACTCAGCTGAGCCAAACTTTGCTCACTGAAATACTTTAAAATATGGCAAGGTCTTACTCACTGCCACAGTATCACCAGAATATCATCTTGTTCCTGGCACACTGTATCTTCTTTATGTATTTATGTTATACAGGGCAGGAAGGGCTAATCTTGCTGAATAATTTTTACTCTGTTTGATTGTGCAGGGGTGACAAAGAGAGTGCAGACTGCCTGATCACAAATTCTAATTTAAGGGAAAAAATACTCCTATTTAAAAGTGCAGTAGATGAAAATGCAAGATCTGGCCCATTGCAAGTGAGAGAAATTGTTTTACATATCTGAATTGAATAGACTTCTGTATTAGAAAAACTTTATGAGTTACATTGAGTTGAAAGGTAGGGTTTGGTTGTTTTTTGACAATGCCGTTAAATCAACAGTAACTTGGGGGTAACCCCGTACTCAAATTTGTAGCCAAGCATCAGAAATATTCTCTCTCTGAATACTGAAGAAATCCTAGAGCAATGTGCCAGACATGTAAAACTTCATCCACTTAAAAAGGAAGGATAACATAAATTTCACTCAATTGTCATTGATTCTGGTACGTCTTCACATGGCACTGTAGTACAATGTGGAGATAGAGGTTTGATTTTGAAAGCCTCTCTGTTCATCCAGGTGTTATAATACCACTAAGTTAGGAAGGAAAATTAACTTTTTGTTCAAGCATCACTGTATTGTATTTTACTTTGTAATGTACAAATGCTCGTAAATCTCGTGGTACTGTTGTGACACTATTCACTGAACTGAAAGTGTCAGTAATCTTGCTGGAGAAAACCCTTAATTATGTGTTAAAGCATAGTATGTTCTGGGCTTGTAAAGAAGTATAACTGTAAGAACAGTCTTACACAAATAACATTTATGCTTTATATAAGGAAATAACTGAGTGACAAAATATTTCTGTGTAACTCTGTCTGTCTTCCTCACAGCCCACCTATTCTAATTTGGTTTATTCTGTCCTTTGCATTGCCTTTGAGCAGATAGATATTGGTGATTTTTTAAACTAAAATGTATACATATATTTCTTCTTTCAAAAGAGACGACTTCCCCTCAGATCTACTCACAACAAGATTTTCATCCTGTGAGATCAATTTACGCCAGTAGAGGCTTTTCTAAATGAAAGAATGCCACTGTCCTGAAACTTAGCCTAATGCAACTTCAGAGGTCTAAAAGTTCTATAATCTTAATCATAGGTCTAAAAAAGTTCCATCATCCCACTGGAAAGAGAGGATACCTGCCTACTGAGGTGGCAATCAGAATAATCATACTAAATCACTTCTAGATAAATGAAGGGAATCCACCTCACTATTTCATACCTACTTATCCTCTCTTACCTAATTAGCCAGGTGGTTATGGAAGCTGCATTCTGAAGTATTGCTGAGATTTTAACTAGCAATATTCTTTCAAAAGAAAACATTATTCCTCGTGTCCTTCAATACATCTGGACTGTCTTTTTTAGTAAATGTCCTTGTCCTGTATACTCATCTTTCATCTGTTCCTAATCTTCTTAATGTACTAGTGGAAATAGGGATATATTGTCATTTCATAAAGGTTGAATCTTAAGCTTTCATTTCTTTTTTTTTCCTTTTTTTAGAAGTGGCAAATAATTATATTGAATTCAAACTTACTTGATATCTGTACACACCTATTGTCTACTTATGTCAAATACTTAACTCTTAGCTTTTACAAATGTGCACTTCTATGAGATGCTGAGTTAAGGAGAAAATTCTAGCAGATGTAGCTTGATATTATGAAAGATGTGAGTCCTAGACAAAAAGTCTCACTAGAAGTCTGTGATTGTGGAAACAATTGTGATCAATCTCCAGAAGTCTGGAAAAACAACTGGAACCCTTTTCTTTGTTGTTGTTGTTTTTCCCTTTTTTTTTTTTTTTAATAGCAACCATTTTTTTCCATGGCTCTGACAACCAGTGGGACCCAACACTCCCTCACTGCTGTTCTCTCATGCAGTTCAGGAACAGATGCTTCTTTTGGAAGTTCATCAGGAAGAGTTAAGACTTAGTAGGCAGCAAGTGGAATCTGATTCCCTGCTTTTGGCATCAGTTTTCACTGTTCTCATACTGCTCTTGGTGGCAGAATGAACCTGTAATAAGGAAAAAAGGTTTTCTTTTGTCTCAGCCAATAATTAACAACAGTAAATAGTGTGTTTTTATTTAAATAACTCTTATGTGATTTATCCTTGCAGCTGAGAATGATACCTTGAGAGCACATGAGCACTGGTATCTCTGAACAAGGTATTGAGCATGATCAAAGAACAATATTTCTCAGACTATTTGCCTCCACTAACCTTTTGCTGATTGGTGTTTGCATTCACTGTTGGATCACCAGCCTTTTGATGCTTTTAAGTTTAACAGCTTGTCAAAACTAGTGGTATAAGCTCCATTTGTAGCACATGAATGTTGACGAGCACCTCCAAAGCATGATACATCTTGTCCTAAAATAGGTGGTTTGAGACAGCATCATGTAAACTGCTTGGTCACTAATAGGGATGCAAAAATAACTCAGAAGCTGTATGGAGCAGGGAAGAGATGGAGAAAAAAAGTGAGGATGACAGATAATTGAGGAAAATAGTTAAGAACAGGAAAGCATAAATGAAAAAGGAAAGGTATGCATATGGAAATAAAGACAAAACAGTCAATTCATATGTCATAAAAGGGAGAGGAGGCAAAGAAATGAATAGGAAGATGAAATATCAAAGGGAAGGAAACCAGTGATTAAAAGTTAGAGATGCAGGTAAGTGAGAGAGATAACAAGAGAAAGGGGAAAGGGAACTCTGGTAGAAGTTTGGTCCACCAATACTGTTGTGCACATCTCTTTGTTTTAATCTTAAAAGATGCTATACTAGGAATCCAAAAAAAAAAAAAAAAAAAAAAAAAAAAAGGTATATTCAGCAAATCTTTGAGTATGTCAGGAGAGACTTACATGACATTGATGTGCTACGCTGTGGCAGATGAGAAGCCAGGCGGCCCCATTATCTGGGATTGGGCCGAAACTAATATGTTTTGTCACTAAACAGAGGTTACAGTCCACGTAGCTTTGAGTTTAGGAGCACAAGACTTGCTACTTGTTCTCAGGATGAAGACAACTCATTCACTCACTGCTGTGTACAGTACAGTGTACCTCAGTCTGATAATACAGTGCTTGCTAGATATTTCACACAAACTGCAAAGCCTGTTTAAGTTCAACTTATATCACTTGTTCTGTGTAGGTACACATAGTTCCTGATGAGAGAAGATGGTTGCATAGATTATAGACATTATGCTGAGAACACTTGTGAAATAATAAAATAATAAATGTTTATAATATTCCTTCTCATAAAAGCATGATGGGAGAGAAACTCTCTCATCTTTTTCATGGTTTATTAAAAATCTTTAATTGTCTGTTCTTAAAAATCAAATTCAGCTTTAAAGTGAAAAGGCAAAAGATAAAAGCAGTTCTGGGTAAACATACATGTCTTATCAACCCCAGTCTATAACTGAAACAAAGGAACTGATTTTAAAGTTACATATCAAACTCCTGCTGTCATTCTAATAGCAAGTGAGTAGTTTTATGTTGTCAGAAAATGTAAAATAAATTTTTTGTATGTGCCCATAATATCTATGCCAGTCTAATTCTCTTTAGAATCATACCCCATTAAACTCTGTAATAACAATGTCAGTTACTCATTTGGGTTAATATCCCCTTTACTTTCCACGCTGTTTCACAACCCATAATATATTGGTATGGTAGTGTTAATCTCCTGTGTTATTATTGGCTCTGCAGAGTCTATGGCTCCATGCAAAGCAAAAAGGGCAGTTCTGCACATTGCACTCCAAATGCTGGGATTAATTATGTTTAGACTTTGTATTGCACTTGCAGATGTTACTAATTACTGCCACTCCTAGTTTAATAACTGTTTCTATAGTAACTGAGAATTTAAAGAAGATGTAAGCGTGAAGTAAGTTTAGTAGCTTTGTTCTAAAAGGAGAAAGGCAATCTGACACCAAAAATTAAATAAATCTCCTGATCCAAAGATCAACAAAATGTAATCACATACAGGGATATACAAGTTCTCAGATGATACCAGTGAATTTAAATGATTAAGGTAGCAATCTGTTCTCACTTGACCCTTTTAAGTTTAATCCTAGCTTGTACTTTTTGGTGCAGTCTAGAAAGCCCCGTGAGTCAGAGTGCCTGCAATACAAGCACTGAAGTAGCTGTGTCCATCTTCACAATCACAGATTTAGTAGGTACACTAAGTACACTAGCAGTGGTGGGGGTTTAGAACGTAAAGTTTTAGAAACCTAGATCTCTATTGCTTGAAAGAAATGAGTGTTTATTGTAGAAGATTTTTGTTGATTGCTGTTTTTGTTTTTTTTTTTTTTTTGTGAATTATAAATTATCCAAGTTACTCTGTACCCTAAAATTGAAATCCAGCTTTTTACAATGACCGCTCATACATCTACAAGAACTCTTGTAAAGTGCATCAGCTAATACACTCATTATTATCTCTTAGTCAGCTCTAAATGTTATCTTTAGAAAACATTCTAAAAACAGATTATAGATTATACTGGTTAGTGAAGATAAAGAATAGTTTATATCTATGCATATCAAGTGAAAGTAAAAGCAACTACTGATAAATTGCTAAATATTGCAACTTGAAACTATTGTTTGAAAAAAAAAAGGTTATTTTGATATTTCAAAGCAATATGCTGAAACATATCAAAACATTTTCAAGAGCTTTTCAAAGAGCTTTTCAAGTATTTATTCACATTTCTAATCACTGATTCTTAAAAATAATCAAAAATAAAACAGAGAAAGTATGATTATTGATAAAATCCACATTTTCTTATGAGAGAATTCCCTTTATTTTCAGATAAACTACTAACATTCTATAAGTAAACATGGTAATTCCCAAACGATAAGTCCCAAATTTTCTTCTGAAAATTGTAACGAAGTGGGCTGTGTGCATCAGTAGCTGTGACAGAAGATGTGTCTTTAAATGTCCATTTCTTCCTCCTTGAAATACAGAAAATATTTCCCTTTTAAATTCAGATGATTTTCCCCCTTTCTATAACCAAAGGAAGCCCATTGCCAATCCCCACGTGAACCCATCTATGTTCTGTGTGCAAAATAAACTCTTCTGAAGGAGATAAGTAGTAGTCTTTGCAATGCTTAATTCCTGCTGAAATCTGGCTTCAGAGTTTGAGTAGAGCAGAAATGGTGCCCAGTTTGTGTCTAAACTTCTTCATAAAGGTACAAAACACTGCAACTGTTTGTCTGTATAAATAGTCCAATATTTAAAATTGTCATCACAGCATCTAGATGGATGATAAAGCACATGATAAGTAATAATAACCCAGGGCATAAAAATCATGAAAAATATAAGAAATATCTGCCTGAGGGGAAGAGGGCACTATGGAGGGACCTGGATAGACTGGATCGATGGGCCAAGGCAAACTG
The DNA here is from genome assembly GCF_023343835.1 of Lagopus muta. Taxonomy (NCBI): domain Eukaryota; kingdom Metazoa; phylum Chordata; class Aves; order Galliformes; family Phasianidae; genus Lagopus; species Lagopus muta. The sequence goes on along the minus strand of NC_064433.1, from coordinate 9,916,652 downwards.
CAGGAATTTCAATAGGGTCAAGTGCTGGGTCCTGCATTTTGGTCACAACAACCCCAGGCAACCCTTCAGGCTTGGGGAGGAGTAGCTGGAAAGCTGCCTGATGGAAAGGGAGCTTGGTGTACCGATGGACAGTCGGCTGAATTCGAGCCAGCAGTGTGCCCAGGTGGCCAAGAAGGCCAATGGCATCCTGGCTTGTATCAGGAATGGAGTGGTGAGCAGGACTAGGGAAACAATCCTGTCCCTGTACTCAGCATTGGTGGGGCCTCACCTCACCACTGCACTGCTTTCAGTTTTCATAGAATCATAGAATCATAGAATCACCAAGGATGGAAAAGACCTAAAAGATCATCCAGTCCAAACGTTCACCTATTCCCAATAGCTCCCACTAAACCATGTCCCTCAACACAACATCCAGCCCAGTTTTGGGCATCTCAGTAAAGAAAGGACATTGAAGTGCTGGAGCAGGTCCAAAGAAAGGCAACAAGGCTTTTGAAGGACTTGGAGAATATGCCCTGCAAGGAGCAACTGAAGGAACTGTGGCTGTTTAGTCTGGGGAAGAAGAAGCTGAAGGGTGACCTTATTGCTCTCTTCCAGTATCTGAAAGGTGATTGCAGTGAGAGCGGGATTGGTCTCTTCTCACTGGTGACAGGTGACAGGATGAGGAGAAATGGCCTCAAGTTGTGCCAGGGCAAGTTTAGGTTGGATGTTAGGAAACACTTCTTTATGGAATGCGTTGTTAAGCACTGGAATAGGCATCTCAGGGAGGTGGTTGAGTCACCATCCCTGGGTGAGTTTAAAAACTGCTTGGATGTGGTGCTCAGAGACATGATTTAATGGAGGGTTGTTAAATTTAAGGTAGTATGGTTAGGTCATGTTTAGACTCCATGATCCTTAAGGTCTTTTCCAACCTGCGTGATTCTATGATTCTATAATTCTAAGAAATAAATTCTGTAAAAAAAAAGGACACAATGCTTAAGAGGATAAATCTGGTCTGAGAGTTTTCTTTTTATAACACAGATCAACATTTTTGCAATGGGCTGGGAAATTCCTTTAGGACCAAAGCATGTTCTCCTTCCCACACTGCTCCTTGCAGTAGAAATCCTCTTTGAGGAGATAAAGTTCCCTTCTACAGGAAGGTGCTGCTATTTTTTTTTTTTTTTGTCTGGCACCATGGATTCATAGGTGCACACTACCTCTAGGCCAGCTGAAGCAAGTCTTATAGAAAAATCTCCCTGGGGGCTGTCTGAGAGCACACTGAGATACCTGCTGAGAAAAAAGGAGCACCACTGGTAGGCAGGAACCACTGCTTATTCCTTCTTGGAAACAGAATTCCTTTCTTTAATTTGACCTTGGAAAAAACTGCTGCCCTTGTCTAGCCTTTTCTTCTGGCCAATCTCCTAAGATGTGCTTTCTAGGCATAAAAAGAGATGAGAGGGAGATCATTTCTGAAAACATGAAAGTCTGAGGAAAACACTATAAGGAGAACATAACCTTGAAGTACATGGATAGAGGAGGCAGAAAACCCAATGTGGGGCCAGAAAAATGAAAAAGAGTAATTAAAATGTAGTATAGCAGTTCTGAAGATGAAAAAGGCATATAAGTACTAAGTATTTTTCTTTGTAACAGAAGCCCTGCTCAAAATCAATGGGGAAAGGATAGCTTTTATTTGAGTGGCAATTTGCATATTAATATTGTGATAGCATTATGCAATAGTATATAAGACAGAGTGAGTAAATAAAGACTGTGACTAAACATTTCAGCTTTTCCCCATGTCAATTCAAAATAAAATTGGCAGAATGTCACACTGTAGGCTTGTCCTTGATTTGTTTTCAGGAGAACATTAATTGATGTGGTCCCATGTTTTGATATGTGATTTACAAACTGTGTAACTTGAGGGGTGATTACAGCCAGGCTAGCAATCTGTATGCCAAGCCTGATTTCAGTGAACTGTCCTGGGTACTTCTCTCAAGAAATCATGGCATTCTGTATGTGTGGGAGACAATATTAAGCAATGGTAATCAGCAGAACAGTTTTCTGTTAGTGTAGCAGGAGGGAGTATTCTGAAATAGCTAGTGCATCTGCTTGGTAGCTATTTTCTTCTCAAGCTGGAAAAATCTCCAATGTTTCAAACAACATACTCACATTATACCCAAAAGTGTAGAAATTTTCACAAAGAACATTCTGTATTTTTGTTAAAATCTGTTTTCTCAAAGCAACCAAAAGGAATGGAAGAAGAATTTATACAATCACAAAAAGTTAATAAATCCATTTACTTCTTCCCTAATGCTTTAAAAATTGCTTTGCAAAACTCTTGTAACCCAGAATTTTTCAAGTTATAGTTTAATTCCTAAGCACTCTAGAGTGGCTCAATACGACCTTAAATACTGAGGCTGGTCAAAAATTCTAGTCCACATACTGCCCTGTGTTACAATAGTATCTAATTTTTCATCTTGTTTTCTAATATTTTTTTCTAATTTTTATAAAAAATATTTTTAATATTTTTTTCTAATATTTTTTCATTTACTGAAAAATTCTTGAGAGGGCAAATTTTTAGAAGCTTCTTTTTTTTTTTTTTTTTTTTTTTTTTAATAACTGTGCTCTTAAAAGAGCTGTGGAGAGTTTGTCCATCAAAGTGGAAGCAACATGACTGTTAATATTTTCAATTGGAGGCTACATCTGGTACAACAGCTTTACAGGTTAATTTCCCGTCATTATAGATCATTTTAGCTCACACATAAAAATTAAATGGAGGATGTTTTAGTATTGAGGAGCAGAGTAGTAGATGTTGAGTAAGCTAGATTACTATAATTGTGTGGAGTGGCATGTGTTGACCACAACAATGTGGAATCATTTTAAATGGAGCAACCAGCAGTAGTAAATTGTTAATAGCAAAATATGTTGTATATATAAAAACACCAACTGTAGTTCACTTTTATATATAGGTATGGCACATTTGACCTCCTCTCTGAAAACCATAGCTATACATTTTCATATTTTGCTTTATCCAATTTTTGGGATCATTGCCCCCTTCTTACAAGAGGGGTACGTTGTCATTTCAATGAGGTCTTGTGCCAGTGCAATCCTCCATTTAGCATCATTTCAAGACTTGTTGAGTCACTGGTTTTTGGAGACATTTTTTTACTAATGCCTTTTGCAATAAGTACTGTTGTATCTGTATAGGAAAGGGGTTGGATCTTTTTTTTTTTTTTTTTCAAATTCATCTATTTTTATCCTCATCATAGCATTTGACTTATTTTTGAATACAGCATTTAACAAGGCAAAAAATACTTGTTCTTATTATACATACTTTCTTTCTTTTTTTTTTTTTTTTTGTGTGTGTGTGTGTGTGTGTGTGTGTGTGTTTTACCCTTTAACTGTTGTTTTATCTATATAGGAGAATTTACTGAATTATGTAGAACCGTAGAATCATAGAATGGTTTGGATTGGAAGGGACCTTTAAATCACCTAGTGGTCATCCCACTGCTCTAGGCAGGAACACCTCTCTCTAGACCAGGTTGTTCACAGCCAAGTCCAGCCTGGCCATGAATGCTTCCAGGGAAGCAGCATACACAGCCTCTCTGGGCAGCCTGTTCCAGTGCCTCACCACCCCCACAGTAAAGCATGTATTCGTAGTATCAAGTCTAATTATACCCTCTTCTAGTCTGAAACCATTTCCCCTCATCCAGTCAATACATACTCTTATAAAAAGTCCCTACACAGCTTTCTTGTAGGCCATTTTCAGATACTAGAAGGACACTATAAAAGCCTTCTCCAAACGGAAAAGCCCAGCTCTCTCAGCCTGTCCCACTTGGGGAGGTGCTCCAGTCCTCTGATCATCTTTGCAGCCCTCCTCTGGACCCTCTCCCACAGCTCCATGCCCTTCTTGTATTAAGGCGGTCAGAATTGGATGCAGTACTCCAGGTGAGGTCTCATGAGAGCAGAGTAGAGGGGCAGAATTATCTTCCCAGACCTACTGATCATGCTTCTCTTGATGCAACCCAGGATTGACAGTTCATGTTGAGTCTTTCATCAACTGACACTTCCAAATCTCCTCAATGCTGCTCTTGGATGCTAACTCAGCTTCTGGTCTGCATAAGCACAAGCCACTAAGATTTGGTCAAAATTTTTGTTTTCCTTCTGGCTCAAGTCAAAATGTTAAAATCGATAACGTTTGGTGTAATCTCTTTCATTTTGAAACTATTGCATTAAGTTATGCAAGCCCAGACAAGAATGGTGAATTGTCTTTGCTTCAGAGGAATTAGATGGTCAGAGAGGAATTGCATGTTTACTCTGAATACCAAAGTTAGATAAATATGTTGTGAGATACATGCTGTTCATTTCTGGCTCTGTCAGAGCAAGTTCCCCTCTCAGGAGAGCTGAGTGGACTTGGATGTTTCCCTTCAGAAAGAACTTTCATTTCTGTTTTTCTTCCAGGTAAACATGAAATCCCCAGTGCTTCAAAATGTTCCAAATATATAGAACTGTAAGTTAGAGCCAGCTAACAATGGGTTTGATTTTACATTTCAAATGTTAACAATGCTGAAAAATGCAAATGCAGTACTGAAGCACTTATCACAATCGGTTTGCATTTCTTAAGTGTTTGGGAATTTTTGCTGAGAGAAAAGAACAGTAGATTTCTGAGTGTGTACATGCTAATTTCAATAATTCATTGCAAAATCACGTTCTATTTTTATAGTAGCTGAAATAAAATTACAGTGATTCAACAGAAGACTTATGTAACTAACTTTTTTTTAACTTAGATTGAACAATTAAAAAAATCTTAATGAGAACACTTGAGCTTGGCCATTTTTCAGTTCATTCCCATCTAATTTCACTGTCAGCCAGTGGACTCCCAAAATCCACTATTCACTTGTTTGTCCACCTCATCTTTCATGGTGATGTATGGCAGAATTAGAAAAGGTGATACCTCTAGTGTTCTGTAGGTGGAAGAACAAACCCAATAAACTCAGGATCCTGCAGTAAATGGAAGAATCAATGAGGAGAGGGAGGTAAAAAAAACCAACAACACGAAAACTGAAAGTTTCAAAATATGTCATGCTGTCAAAATATGTTACTGTTCAGATGATAACATTTTCTGTGATGGAAAATCTTCAGGGCTGGGTACCCACACAAGAGGTGCATGTGCTGTCTGTACATTGGCCTGTTCTCCCCTGTGCCCAGCTCATGGCACTGGGAAAGTTCGGGTCTCTTTGCAGGAATCAAGGAGAGAAGTTGGAAATAAAAGAGTGTTTCTCACCAAACATAAAGCCAAAAGAGGAAAGTAGACCAAAAAGGATTGAAATACAGTCTGTTATTTACACAGCTGCAGTGCCACAATAGCAGGGGAAGTGGCTAATACTTTGCTTTTCCTTGTTGCTTTCTCTCTATTTCTGCTTTACTTTCTTTCTTTATTTCTATATTCTTTTTTTTTTTTTTTTTTTTGACAGCTTGAGTCACTTGCTCTAGGGAAAAATTACAGAATAATACTTGGAAATTTGAAAAGAAATAGTGATAGATACATATTTTCTCATAAGGCAAAGGCATTGTATTTTGTGGGAATTCCATACAACATTCATCAGTTTTGGAACTTACTTTGTAATCTGTTATATACTGGTAATATCTGTTATATATTGGTAAATAATTAATATATTTCGGTATTATATAATACAATGGTATATAATTATATTGGTATTATATAATGGTAAAAAACTACTGTAGCTGAAATTTTTTGTGACATTTAATAGTGATGCCCAGCAACCATAGGGTAATATAATGTTATTAGTAAGCATCCCATCATACTTTTTAACAGGAACAAATGTGGGAAACACTGTAGTCATAAAATGCTATTTGTTTAATGTTTAAAAAAAAAAAAGTTGGAATAGTTGTCCATGTCTTTTTATCTTGAGCATTTATGCATTTATTTCCTTTTTTCATGTGTGTGTTTATATTTGTACATTATCTATCATAATGGTCACCTGCTGATAGATACCAGCCTATAGATAATGAATCATAATAAAAACTGGAATAACTAGCAGATGTATATAAGGAAAAAGAAAAAGGATGATTGCTGCAAGGAAAAACTCATTATAATCACCATGGAGATCTGCATTTACATTTTTATGTTTTGGACAAATTATTTATTGTTAATTATAATGTTAATTATCTGCTTTCACAATCCTAAAAAAAATGGATGCAAGCCCTACGTTATATAGACTGGCAGTTAAAGATATCCTCTGAATAAAGGCTAAGGTCATAATGTCTAAGTCTCTAGCCCCTGCTGTTCCAGACTGGTGTTGCCATGCTGGTATAAATCAGAAAAAAAAAAAAAAAAAAGGTTTGAAGAAGTATTAAGTTAGTAAAATCTGTTGACAAAGAAGCTTTGGTATATAGCTATTAACATGTCCCCTCTCTTGGCTTTTGTATGTTGCTGTGGTTTGGGGGATTTTGTTTGTCTTTTGTTACAAAATTATTGTGACAATATATTTCTGCCTGTAAGTTATTCTCAGCCAGCACTTATGAGGATTAATGGGGTAAACATGACTTAAGGCTGTTTTGGTTGCCAGAGTGACTAAACTTATTCCCAAACACAAAGCTCGGAATGCTGTAAGAGCTCAGCAGTGTCCCTTTGGTCCTAGCAAAGTTTGGCAGGTAAGAGATTGAGGCCAAGAGAATCAGAGAAATGCAACCAATCCTAAAGAGCCCCAGATGCAAAACCCAGAGAAATGCAACCCTCATCCAGGAACCTGCACAAATGTTGCTGATTTGTGCTGACTTAGTGAATTTTTATTGCAATTTTCATCAGCTCTTGTGGCTTTTGCTAGGATGTTCCCTGTTCAAATAGTGATTGCATTAGAGAAGGTTTAAGTACAAAAGTTTAACGCTGAGTTGAGAGAACCTGATCTGATGACAGAGCTCTTCCCAGAAGTTATCACTAGCTAATTTCTAGCTAATTTACTGACTTTTACTGGAGTTTCTTGAGAGCAGCAAATGTATGACAAAGTTTATGTTGATGCTAGTCATGGCAAAACCAAATTTTGATGATGTAATAGTTGTAGACAGTAGAGAAGCTTACTTTCTCAGTGATTTTAGATTATTTTAGTTATGTTTAGGCAATTATTTCACTATTTCCTGTCTTTACAGAAGAGATTCTCTGAGTTTAGAGGCAGCTTATTGCTTCTGTCTCCCAGTAGCATAAATTACTTTTTCCATTGCCATATCCTCCTAATATGGGCACTTCAACAAGAAGTTGAATTACATCTGAAGTAATGTTGCATTACTCTGAATCAGAGAGGGATTTAGTCTGAGCAGTTTGCAGTAAATGTACCACACATTAAATCATGCAGACAAAATAAGTAATAAAAGTTCCTGTAAACATGTATTTATACAGATCTTTTATACTGTGTACATAATGGAGTCTAAAAGCTCTTGTCTCACTGTTGAGATACCATGAAAAACATTTTCTGCAAGATTTTCTAGAAGTCAAATATATAACAGAAAAATTAGGACAGTCATGTGAAAACGGAGAAAACATGATAGGGTCTGAATTAAGTTTTCAGAGATAGCTTTTGAATTCTTGGTTCTGTAACTTTGAAACTTTAATAATATCATATGAACGCATAATGTATTCTGTTTAATGCCTCAGAGAAGCTACACTGGGAATGAGCTCCATCATCCGCACTGAAGTAAGAGACTCTGAGTCTTGACCCAGGATGGCCTGCTGTGGTCAGCTTTTGTTAGGTCACATGCATCACCCATAGTCCTGAGAGGTGATGACAGGGTACAGAAAAGCAGAAAAGCTCTGACCTCTCTTTCATAAAAGCCTAATCGCTCACTTTGTGGTGTTGATCTTGTAAGAGGTCTCCTGTTCCTACTGCTTCTTGCTAATTTTCTGCACGGAAATACTCTCTGTGCGCTGTCACCATTCACTCTGTGACATGGTATAAGTACCGTATAGGCTATTTCTGTTAGATTTCACTAGGGAATATTATGTCTCCCTGGAGCTGCCTCCATCAGCTTCATGTTATTTCTGTCTCCAAAGAAACAATTTAGGCAGCACTCTTTACACTGAAACCAATCCTTCCCCCTCCTCCCCCTCAGAGTTGACAGTCATAGTTGACCACGTGCCAGAATTCAAGAAGGTTACTGTCCAAAGTTCTTGATATATGCTAATGCTTAAGGATTCTTTCATTGTAATGGCATCCTAGACTTGAGCAATTCATTGCTCTATTCCTGAATACAGCCAAATTCAGTGTGTCCAGAATCCTGAAGTGATGCATTTGTGTTAGGGCAGCTCTGTCAGTTATAATATCAGTCTGTAGTTTGCTGTTATGACTTATGGTCCTACATGTCCTGATAGAGTACAGCTATAGTTTAACAAGGTGCCTTTCACTGCAGTCCTGTAGGCCATTTGTTTGAATGTAGAGAGGGGAGGGGTGATAGGGTGGATGATGAGGACAACAACACATTAACTTTCTCTGTGCTTTGGGTAGCCCTGGACACCATGCACTGAGCCACAGCTCCAGTATGAACCTAAAGAAAGACTAATTTTAATTTTTATGATCTCCTCACCATTGCTTTAAAGGCCATTTTACTTAATTAGAAAAATGCACCTAAATTATATCCAAATCACTGACATCAGATGTTACCCCCAGTTGCCACACAGAAAGGGGAAACATCATTAAGTATAAGCCCTCTTCACAAATGTTATCCTGCCGTCAAATTATTTAATGCAATGTTATCTTCCTTTCCTCCCTATTTACTTAATGATTTAGCATTGTTATTTATACTACTTCTGTGTTGATTTATCCTACCACCATATGTTCACTCACATTGGATTTGATGATAATGATCATTTGTGGTGTATGCACTTTCATGCATTAATTATTGCCAAGATTCAGATGTTTCATTTTCAGAAATAATTAAAAAAAAAAAATCAAGCAAGCTCTTTGTAATTTTTTTTGTGTGTTCTGAAAAACAGACTTCTTTTGCTGAAGGAGGAGGAAAAAAGTTTAATCTTTAGAGGAGGATAAAACTGCAGAAGAAATGAAGAAAGTGAAGAAGAAAAAATCTATTAAGCATTCCTTGTTTCTATGAGTTTACTCTTGTGGTTCTCACTACTAGCTCTAACTGTCATATGATTTCAGAAGATATTTGAGTAAACTGATTACAGAACCTATGACAGAAAGAAAGCGTCTAGGCAGATCTGTATATATTTCATATCTAGCAGTAACTTCACTCTTCACTGATGCTTGCTGTTAATAATTCTTGTGTATAGTGTACAGGTATATTCTAATATTTTAGGAATCATGAGCTAGCCATCTGACACAATGGTCAAAGTGTTCTTTTGTGGGATGAAAATTCATAATTGATGATATTCAAGGGTTTTCTGTATTCTGTGTTCACTTCCTTCTAGGATGGAATGCCAAAAAAAATGAAGATTTTGGCTCTAAAAATAAGGATGCTGTTAGCATTAATTCACTTTGGGGGAACACAGAAAAGCTTTTGGTCAATGTTTGTTTTAATAAACTTATAAATCCTGTTCTTTGGCAGAACAACACAACTGAGATGAAAGCCATAGGAAAACACTTCTGACTTTCCTTTGGAAAGAACAAGGACATTTCATTTTGGCTGCTCACACATTTCTGAAGAATTTGATTTGTATTGATAACTTTGGCTCCTTGCGACGTTACCTGGGATTGCTTTGAATTAAAATTGCTCTGAAGCAGCCATCAGAACTGCTTGTCCTGAATTATTCTTGATGCATCTCTTTTCCTTCACTGAGCTAGCATTAGAAAAGATGTCTTTTGTATGGAAGAGTGCAGGCTGCATCAGAATATGTATGTTAATGTTTCAGTGCTGGAAACTGCACCCTCAGAATGGAAAGGAATCAAAGCTGTGAGGATTAATTGAGCAAATGAAACACCTGCCTCTGTTTTGTCTACAGAGGAAGTTTAGAGAAGAAAGAGTCTGTCAGTCAAATCCCAGTCAAATCCCATATTTAATCATGGAGCAGTTTAGATAATTTAGTTTTGATCCACCAGCTGAGATGAAAACATGGGAAAATATTTTGATTTTACTTCACTGAAATAAAAATATTTTTTCTCTCCAAAAATGGAACATTTAAAAACTCCAATAAAATGTTAATATTTTAGCTTTTGTTTTATTACAAACTATAAAATTAACCTTGGAGGTGGAATCTTGTTTCAATCTCTTTTGCAAATATTAAAAAGAAAATATTTGAAAAGTTGTAAATTTAAATTGTCATTTCATGGTTGAACCTGTTTAAAAGCTCAGTGCAATTGTCTATTTATAGCTGATCAGTCTGAAGCTGTAATTTTTGAGAATTTTCTATTCATTAAAATAAAGAAGATGCAGACAGAATAAATTTTAAAATGATTGAAATTTTTACTGCATCTGCCAATGTGACAATAACCAAGATATTTTTTTAAGGGTAATAAGAGGTGTTTTTTTTTGTTGTTGTTTTTTTAATGGTAATAATCTCGTTTTAATCAACAAATAAGAAAAAAAATGTCATCCTTAGTGTTCTTGCTTCTAAGAATACAAAGGGAATCCATCTTTTCAGTCACAGCCTGTGGCTTGCACACTTTCGTTACCATTAAAGATAACATTAAACATTAACCCACTACATTTCAAGTACAATTTGGCTGCACCTGTATTATTCCAAATGTTTAAGCACTTAGAATAGGTATTTAAACTTTCTGATTTTGTCATTTTTAGCTTGTCTCCTTGTAGGAATGGGAAATGCTGGCTTTTCTGTGAGATTTCAACTTCAGACCTGCTAAAAGGCCCATGCAACAAGTATCTCTGAAAGGGAAATGTGAATCGTCCATGTCTGTTACTGGAATCACTGTCAGGAATGTTCCCCCAACTCCTACTAAAAAAGAGATATTTTTCCGCAATCTGAGAAAATACTGTATGTACTGCAGGCTTTACTACTCAAAAACATGTGTCTAAGAGATTTCAGGATAGGAGCACATAAAGTGCTGCAGAGCTGGAAGGCTCTATGGAGTTTTATCTCTCCAAAGCAATTCCAAAACAGTCTAGACTGGGAGCCAGGTAGGCATGAACAGAAAAAGCATGTCCACACCAAAATGGCTTTGAGAAATTGAATTATCATTGAAAAATACATATATTCAAGACTTTACTGGATTCAAAGGCATATTATTTTCATAAATACCTGGGATTTTGGAGGCTGGAAGGTCTGATATTTGTAGAGCTGGTTGCAAATATGCTTTCGGAATAAATTTCTGGATGACTCTTTTCTTCTATAAAACCTACAGTACAGTTCTCCCTGTCTGCTAAGGACAGGGAGTTAAGAGGAGAAGACACAATTTAGTGAGCATGGTAGTGATGGGTTGACAGTTGGACTAGGTGATCTCTGTGGCCTTTCCAACCCCTATAATTCTATGATTCTGTGATAAGACCCTCAGGTATGATAACCAGGATGCTCATAAGCATGAACGTTCACAAAACTTGCCTTAATGTGTATAATATTTTACAGATATTTTAAACCTAGGGTGACATGTTTTTACTTTTGTGCTATTGCTTTCATTTATCAGATTTTTTTCCCCCTTCTTCATTTAACCAATTTAAGGAGGTGTTGAAAGATTTTTGTTAAAGTGTCATATCACTTAGATGTTAACGCTGAATTTCTTCCAGAATATAATATAATGACTGCAGTTATAGCTCTGTGCAGCAGACCAACAAAAGAACACTTTATCAGTGGTATGCCTAGAATTATCTCAAACTTTTGCAAGATAAGATCATCGTCATGACAACAGGCTAAAGGTTGAAGACGTGGTTGGAGGAGGGAGTCCTGCAAGCGTGTTGATGGTGATCTTACTGATGAAGAACTTGTTGATAGCAAACTTGTTGATGGAATACACTGTTGTAAATATAGCAGCCATAAACAGATGCTTGAGAGAAGCTTGGGGGACTTAGGAACTTCTGGACAATGGCTCTCACAGACCAAGGACCCCATCTCCCTGTTGCCTAGACCAGTGCTTTCACCTGGACTAATGATCACTTTCTTTGTCCATCTCTCTTTCCCTCCTTCCAGTCCATTTCTCTCTTTCTTTTTCCCTTGTAAAGTTGTTAAGAAACACAAGACTTATTTTAATTTCTTATAAAGCTGCATTGTTTGGCTGCACAGCTCAGATAAATTTGATTGTAAGAGTGCCAATACTTTGAAGATAATTGTAGTACAGAGATTCTCCTTAAAATCAATGATTGTGTTTGGAGTGTTAATTTTACCTTAATCTAACTAGGGGAGATTTAAGAATCTGACCACCTCTCCCTCCTGTCACGGACCAGACATGACACTGTTCATTACCTGAATAGCAAATAAGCATATCCATTGGCCATTGCTATTTTTTCATATTCGAAACACACATGTTGACAGTAAAAGATCTCAGAATACTCAGAATGAGCAAAAAGGCCTGATTGAAAAAGTGGGTGGCATCCTGTTCACTGAGGTGTTACAAGCACATAATCAATAGGGCATGGAGGAGGGAGGTCATTTTGTTTTCCCTAAATTAACTTGTTAATTTATATGTGAATCAGACATTCATTAGCATTTAAATACATTCTGACATTTAAGGCACTCCCCTCTTTCCATGAGGCTTTGACACAGTTTCACTGAATATCTTTTTATAACTTGAATCTAGAAAATTGTTTTAACCATTTCTGCATATTCTGTCAGCTGTGGGTGAACTGTCAAGGATTTTGAGGCCTCATTTTATTTAAACACTCAAATGTACACTTTTATAAGCAGCATGTGACCTGGTTTTGGCCTGAATAAGACATTTGCAGTTATATTTTTTAATGTAGATTAAGGAACACTCTAGAGTGGATTGTATGAAAATTTCCAGCTGCTGTCAGCCCAGTAGTCGAGACAAAAAAAGGATGGAAAAATACAATACTGTGTCTGCCTTAAAGGCTAGAAGCTGAAGAAGGAAAGTTTTGAGTCCCCAGAGATCACAGAGGAAGCCTGCAGTAGACTACTTGCATGTTAAAACTTCTATTTCTAGATGTCTCCTCCCAACTGTGAAACCACTTTTTATGCTGATTTGAATTTTACTGGGAGAGCTGGAATTAATAATAGAAAGCAAGTAAAGTCACAGAATAATGACAGGTTCCATCTTTTTGTCTGGATGGAACTGTGTATTTTGGACCTGATTTCTATTTTCTCCAATCAAGAAAGTTTTTCTGGATATCTCTGGATATCTCAATAGGACCTGAACAGAGGCACAGCTAAAACCAAGAATCCTGTTAATATCTGGGTTTCTGAAGGAGTTAGAAGTGTCTAGCTGTTTTAAAGACAACCTTGGAGTTCTTCCTGCTATTTCAGTCTGCTGAATTAAGATCTTCCTATGGGCATGAGTATTTAAAGCCTTATCTAAATACATATAAGCACTTCTGTTAGGGTTAGTCCAAGACACTTAGTGTTTGGAATAAAGGAGCAGAGTTAAAGGTCTCCTGTTACATCCAATTTTTGGGATTAGGATTGTTTTCAGGAGGAGCAAAAAGAAGCAAAAGGAGTATATCTCTTTGTTTCATAGGAAGGACAAAGAAAATAGTATGACATAATGGACCTTGGCATCAGTTTCAGCATTCTCTTTAGGGAGACTTCAGTGTGTTTTCTCTAATCAGCTACAGCTCTTCCTCTCTGCTTTGCTACAGCTGTGTGAATAAAGAATTTTTTTTTTCCCCCAAAATCTTCTAAAAATGGGAAAAATCAAAGCACCTTTTGAGGTCAAGCCAGGATTAATTTTAACTTCTTTGCTAATCAAGAGGGTTTTTTTGTTGGAGGCAGTTTCTTTTTTTTTAATTTATTTTAAACTTGAGCTATTCTCAACTAGAAGTAAAACATTTTGTTTCCAAGCTTTCTCTTAGGCTGTATGACAAACATTTTGAATAGGCAGGAAAAAAAAAAAAAAAAAAAAAAAGGGAAGCTTTATATTTTTTCCTCACTGATATTTTCAGTCTCAGACCCATATGAAGTTTTTCAGATGTTTGAATGCATTTGAGAATTCTGTGAAATCAATGCACATTTATGAAATCTTAGTGTTCCCACAAGTGTTTTTTTCTTAGCAATAATACAGCATATCAGCCAAATGTTGCACCTACTCCTGGTCCCTGGTTTGCTTATCTATGCTTTTTTAGACATTGTTTCTGACTAATCCAGTAACTGAGATTATCTGCCAAAATGCATACCCCATCCCAGCCAGTTTTTCAGTGGTGAAACAAAGAAACCATCAAAACAGCGCCAAACATTTTAGCTTTCAGTTCCTTAAAAAAAGCCGTTAAGACTTGCTTTACAGTAACAGGCAATTTTCAGCCTTGCTCCTGACCTTCTACCTCCTGTAAATGAAATTTTTTGACGCTGAACTTTTTGCAGTGCCTTGATGGATTTCTATTCTGTGACCCTCTCTTATTGTCAGTCTCAGAAACGGTGCTAAGAAAGGGTGGGATTATTGATGTAGGCAGGTGAATTATCTTATAATGCAAGTATAAGAACACAGATATAATCTATTAATTGTGAGGCAGCACTGAAGACTTTCAAGCTTCAAACAACAAAGCAAACAAACAAATAAACAAACAAAAAACAAACCAAAAAGAAACAAACAAAATCTGACTAAAACAGATCTAGGAGCTAAATCTTTTCTGATTCTCCATAAAGGAGTGCTGCTCAGGATTTTCTTCTAGTCCTGTTAGTAGAGTTTTGTTGTTTCTTCAGGTTCAAATACTGGCTTCACTGCCCATTTTCTTCAGTTGGGGAGCTGTTCATGCCAGTGTAGGCTTTTCTATCATCCCTATTAGTCTTATATGAAGCAGCTGTTACCTCTTTCCGAGTAGCAAGCAGGTTGCCAGACAACCTGAGGGCTAACCATCTGACATCCATATTTTGTTCTCAATAGGCCCATGACTCATGCTTTCAGGGGAATACAGAGGTAGGTAAGCTTTGCCTCCTTTTGTGCAGATGATAGATGCAGTTTCATTCCTACCACAGCTGGACAACCATGGTGGTTGCAATTATTTTTTAAACAAACCCCAAGAAAAGCTTTTTTGCTGCTGCTCCGTTTTTTGGTATTATGTGCCCAAGGAACATTACACAAATAACACTGCTCTACAGATTCTTTAATGAAATAAATTACAGCCAGCTCAAGCCAGGAATAAGACAAAAAAAAAAAAAAAAAAAGTGGAAGTGTCTCCTAGTAAAGACGTAAAGTAGATTTTTAACATAATTGTTCATGCTACCATGAAGGTGTTCCTCCTGTCTGGGGAGAAGTAGATATTTTTCTTTGTACTGTAGCTATGAACATGTATTCCATCCTTCTGAACCGTCTCTTGAATTTATTCATAGAAATCATATTTATGTTTACACATCAAAATCATTTCCTTATTTACTGAATTTTTATCCACTACTAAAACTTTTCCTATGTTTTCATTTTCTCTACTTTACACTATGTATGTTCCTCATCCTTGGAACAGTCCTTTGCGTTCTGAGTTATAGGAAATATGTACTGTTGCAAGTTGGCATCTTAACCTTGATTAATGAACTATGCACATTAAAATAGAGTCTAAGAACTGTCTGTGACTTAGCCAGCTGTGAGATAACAAAGTCAACACTGTTACATAGATTGCACTGCAAGTAATGCATCCTATTTATTTCCATGGGAAGTACAACAGATACGATGAAAATATAAATGCTGGTTGATAAAGCAAATTCTCAGTTAGAAAACACTTTTTTTTTTCCCCAACATATTTACAACCTTTAACTATGCAATTTCACCTGAGATGGACAAGAGCCTGGATGCTGCACCAGGAAAAATCTGTACCAGTGGAGGTGACTGTTGTCATTGTCACTGCTGAAATGCACCACTCACCACCTCACCATGCTCACATCCACTGTTTGGTCTCCATGAACGTTCAACAGATGTCAATGAATGTCAATGGGCAAAAATTTTTCCACATGGATAAATTCACACACTTCCATGTCAGACACCATTTTGTCAGACTGCCCCTCTGCTGTCTTCTGTCCATTCTGCCTTATGATCAAATGTAATAAAACACTGGTGGGACGGTTCAACCTTTACTGCCATACCACCACCTACTTCTGATGTCATGGGCCACCATAATAAAAATAGGGGACATTACTTTTGGAGCATCCCCAGTAAACTGAAAATGAAGCAGTGAAGCAGTCTCATCACACCTAAATTAGTACATGAGAAATAATTCATATTAAACAAATGACTGTAAATAATGACATATTTTAAGGTGCTGTCAGGTCCATTTGCTTTTTTTTTAGTGTGTTAATTGCTAAACAAGAACTTAATGATGACTGCTATTTTATACCAGATTAACATATACAATTTCACCCTGCTTCAGAGTGTCTCCCACTCTACCACCTAGTTAAGGAGTGAGTGGGCTTATTTGGAGCCTGAGGGCAGAAAAATAGAAATTTTTCTTCTTTTCTCAACATTCCAGCTATTTATTTGTACTTGGAGTAATTTTTATGAGCTTCAGTGAAGCAGATATTCAGCAAATAGGTACTTCACTTCCTGTATCATATTCTTCCCTGAAGAAATAGTCATTCTCTGCCCTTTTTTGAGTTATGATTAATATATTTGTTTAACAATATTGAGTGCCTCTTTCTTTTACACTCTCAACTGTGATTTCCAACCCTCTTTACTTCAGACAATGATATTTAATATGACATTGACACAGTGTTTTGTAAAACAGTGGAGTTTTAAAAGATATCTTCCCCTCATTCTTTCAAACTACAGTTGTGAATTTACTGCAGCGCAATCACAAAAATGAAAAAAAATAAATGAAGCCCCCTCAGGATATGACTGTGTGAGGTATGTATTCTTTTCTTTCCTGCTGTTTAATTTTAGAGCAAAATCTGTCATTTTGTCATGGTGTAGCATATACAGGAAGGTCCAGTGAATCCAACTTTTCTCATTCTGAGCACTTGATCTACAATGTAAGTGGTAACACTGGTGGTCTACAATATATGTTACTTAGCATTTTTTGAGAGAGTGCATTATACTTTCCTAGCAGCCTTTGTTATTAAATTCTTCATAACATTTACAGTAGTTTAATTGCTGAAAGAAAATGCATGTCTTGCAATGCAAAAGATGCATGTCTTTCAAAGTGTCTGGAGATGAATACAACTGATAAGTGCAAAAGACAAAAGCAGCAGCTGTGAGCTGTGGTCTCTGGGTTGCTAGGGACTTCTCAAGACATGACTTGCAAACATGCCAGAAAAAAATCTCTTGTTCTTCTGTATAGTTAAAGTGTATTCTGCAATGGAAAGTAGTGATATGGGGAACAGGATTGAGATACAACTTGTACTGTTGCGTGTCCAGCTAACATAGCGTGTTAACAGCTTCTGATTGAACAGCAAGGTTTAGTTTGGGTACGTTCTGTCATTGTGAAGAAGTCCGTGATGCACGTGCTAGAAGCCATGTTACTGTATTTATCTATCATTTGTATAACTGCCCCCTCAACCACCCACAGAAATCCAAAGAATGAAATTCTGGGATCAAGACAAAGATTCTTAATATGTTTCATCCATGACTAGTGTACATAAGGAGGAGTCTTGTATTAAGCTAATACGCGAAGCCAAAATTATAATACCTGGCAGAAGCATATTATTTTCATTGCTCAGCACAGTGCTCAACACTATAAACTGAGTGATTAGCACATCAGTGAGAAAAAAAGTGAGAAAAACAGTAAATGCAAATGCATTTAGAGCTCAAATACAACAACTGTGGTTTAGTGCCTTTGTTTTCCTTATGAGAAGCGCC
Organism: Lagopus muta; assembly: GCF_023343835.1. NCBI lineage: Eukaryota > Metazoa > Chordata > Aves > Galliformes > Phasianidae > Lagopus > Lagopus muta. The sequence goes on along the minus strand of NC_064433.1, from coordinate 9,898,818 downwards.
ATCCAAGTATATTCATTGGCATGTAAATACATTCATGACATTACTATAATGACATTCTGTGACAGTTTGTTTGACTGGAATTGCTGAATACAGTATTTTAAAAGCTCATTAAAGAGATGATATGACAGCTCTCCCCCTTGTCTGATGATCAGAGCTCTGTTCCTGCTCTGGGAAACCTTAGTTGTGGCAAAGTAAGTAGACATTCATTATGAACCTCTGAGACAGGTTCGCTTGTCTTCACTTCATCAGGCTGTGCAGTAGAGCAAAACAGGTCTCGTTTAAGTACTCTTAAATTTAAAATAAAAAATATTCATGGTGTAAGAAAATGGCCTCATGGCTTTGTCTTTGACAATGAACATGAGGAAAGGGTTTTATGTAGTATCATTCCCTTTGCCATTTTATATTTCTACAGATAGAGCTCTCCAGCCTGCTCTGAATGCTAGCACAATTACACGAACACTATAGGTTTAAATTTCCTTATTCTGGATTTCTCCGGTGAAATTAACAACCAGCCTTTTCAAAAGAATGATATGCTTCTTCTTCATTCCTTTTATTTATTAAAAAAAAAAAAATAGACATCAATTTAGTTATAAAAAAAAAAAGAGAAAATGTCTAACTTGACACAATTGTACTTTTCAATTTGTATTATTTATTCCTCACTGTAAATCTCAAATTTCAGGTCAGACTGAGCTTAAGGTTTTCTGATTTCTCTTATCAAACTGAGTTTGGATTAAGAAATCACAAATCTTTATTCTATTGCTATTATTTCCATTTCTATTTCTCTTTGATCCTATGCAATGCCAGTCTTCCTGAGGGCTTCTCTAAAAGTAATGCCTCCTATTTTATTGTATTGACCCATGATATTGGTGAACGTTGGTGGTATTTCAGTAAAGAATGAACCTTCTCACCAATATTTAGTTACGTTTTGCTGCCATGAGTCAGATGGCAGAAGGGGGAGTCATGCAGGCTCTTGTTCATCACTGGTGATGATCACATAGCTAATAGAGCTGACTATGCTGAAAAACTGTGTTTTGTAGCTGAGAATTTCCTCTGTCAATAGCGTTATTGTGCTCTTTGTATCTGTTGCACTTCCCATGGAAATAAATAGAAGATCTTACTTTCAGAGTGACCTAGGAAGTATTCTATTCTATGCTATGCTATGCTATGCTATGCTGTGCTACGCTATGCTATTCTAAAATGCTTTGCTTATCTTTTCAATATACAGTGGTGCTCTGTATGTCATATGTTTGCTTCTTTGGTTTCCTTGATTATAGGGAAGCTGATTGCATGGAATCATACAGATTGTGAAAGTACTTTGCATTTGCTCAGTAAGCTCTCTGCTTTGGGTTTGTTAATTAATGAATATATTACTTCATTATTTGCTACAGTGATTTTCTCTGGGGAATCTATATCTGTCTTTCTGACACAGTTTACAGACACTATTTTCCCTTTGATGCAACAGCGCTTACAACTACTGTGATCCTTTGTGGACTCTCTACTATCAGGTATGTTTTAGAGAGGTTCTTTATGTTCCTTTCATACTTTCCCAGATACATAAAAAAGATCAGGACATCCTAAATTTGTCATAAGTTTAAGTCCAAATGATGATTTCTCAATATAAATACCAGCGTCAGTCAAGAAGAGGTCAATGTATGTAAAGGCATGATAGAAACATGAGTTTCCTCACTCTTGAGGAGTCCCAGGGAGAGATTCAGTTGGCCTAACCGTAATCTGTCTCTAAATCTTTCCTCACTGGCTGCAGAAGAAGGTAGGCTCATACCATTTTATTACATGCCTAAATTTTCCTACATATTTCAGAACCAAATAGTTGTGAAAAACACCAAAAGTGGCAACTATGAAATTTGAACATTCTTGTTAAGCAATCAAGATGTCTCAAAACAGCATCTTGAACACATGCACACTGTGAACTGTTTTGTTACCTTGTACATATCATGTATTCCATGTTAACATTTCTTCTCCCTTTAAAATTCATTAATTAATGCTATGTATGTATGTGGTATAATACTGTATACTATATGAAACTGATAATATTCAATATTAGAAAAATAGCCCATAAAACTATATATTGAAAAGAAAGAGGGGCTTAAAATCATTATGTTGTCAATATAAAAGTGATGTTACTTGAAATAATGCCAATATATTTGTAAATAATTGAAATGTAAGCAAACACACTGCAGAGAGAAACCATACTTGAAGACAATAGAGACCTGACGTATCTTGGTATAAACTTCAGACAAAAAATTATTTACAGGCATTGCATTGGCAAAAGATTTGTAATTATTTTATTAGAATTAGCATAAAGCATAAATGAACAGTTTCCAGAAAATGTGTGCTGATTAGACAGCTGGATTCTCTGACTGGTGATATTTCTGAAATTAATGTGAAAATTACTGTAGTTATTAATTACACATCAATATTTGAATAACCTTAAAATTCTGAAATCATTCTTTCTTCTTGTTTATTCTAATAGACTATTTGTGAGACCTTTGGATTTGATATCTGTATTCACTCATATGGACAGAAAGTCGGGTGCAAATCCACTAGCATGGAAGGTTGGTTGGTTGGTTTGTTTTTTGGTGTTTGTTTTTTTTTTTTCCTAAATTGCTTTTAATTTTTTTTCCTAAATTGTACATATCTAAAAGAGTTCTTATTCAAAGAAATAATTAATATAAAATTATATACAATTAAATATAAAATTATATAAAATTAATATAAAATTATAAATTTTAAAAATAGGATCTCTTGAGAGATGCACAAGAAAAGTCTAGTATGTCATGTAAGATGCATGATTTATGTCAATAGGATCTTCCACTGGAAGTCTCCAAAGACACTTATTTCTCCTTCTTCGTCTTTACAGAAAAAGTAAACATTTAAATTAGGAATTTAGGACTAAGGGCCGACATTTGTTTATTACAACTGGAAAGTTAGTAACAGCTAGGAGCTATATTCATGGTTTCTGATATACTTCAGAACTTATTTCTTACCCTAATAAAATCAAGTTACAATATTGCCCTGTGAAAATAAGTAGTAAATGCCACAATTTTGAATAGCAGAAAACAAACAAACAAGCAAACAAAAAAGCAAACAGTTTGGTAGCCATTCTGTCTCATAGGAATGTTATCAGAGGAAGTTGTGAGCAGACTGGCAGGGCAGATATTTGGTCAGGGCAGGTCAGGGCAGATGCTCACAGATGATGTTGAGTTTAAGGCCAGGAAGGACCAGAAATCATCTCTTATGAGGACAATCTGAGAACACATGGGTTGACTAAACTGGAGAGGAGGAGGCTAAGAATTGACCTCATGGCACTCTACAGTTTCTTGAGGAGGGGTAGTGGAGAGGGAGGTTCTGTACTCTGCTCTCTGGTAACCAGTGATAGAATAGGAGGGAATGGCACACAGAGATGTTCATTGAAGGTTTCTGGATATAAGGAAAAATATCTTTATCGTGAGGGTGATCAGACACTGGAATAGACATCATAGACAGGTGGCTGATAGCCCATGCCTGTTGGTATTCAGGGAAGCACTTGGGTAATAATCCAATATCCAATAATGCCTCAATAATATGCTTTAACTTTTGTTTACCCCTAAAGTGATTAGGCTGTTGGATTTGATGATCTTTTTAGGTTCCTTCCAACTGAACTATTTTATCATTCAGTTGAATCTTCTATAAATTGAATAGAATTTAATTTCAGTTTTACATCTTTTTCTTCCAGTGATGTATGTTTGCTTAAACCATATACTGAGTTTTCATTCTGGCTGTAAATTAACAGAATTAGGGGATTGTTAAAGTCAGGTTGTCTCTGGAACAGAAGCAGTGTGCAATAGTAAGCATTTGGAAAGAAGGATAGAAAGAGAGAAAGACATACATATCTAACTTCCAAGCCTGATAATAGAACTGTGTGGTCATTCTTATGAAGATGCAATAAATAAGAATGACATGCAAAACAGAACAGCCTCAAGAGGTGGAATTGGACACAAAAGGAAGTGCTCATTGGGGTGGTAGTAAAGTATTTTTCAGGGCAGATGTTTCAGTGACTTCTACATGAAGGAATAGATTGAATTTGGAGCATTTGTGTGTTAGGTAAGAACATATGGGATATATGTACTTTTCTAATTAACACATCACACTAGACTTAACAATTATTTTCAATTTTCTCTGCCTTATATTCTGCAGGCAACTCGTCTGCAGTCCTGGAAATAAAACATGAAGGAAGGCAGGTTCTTTCCTTTCTGACAGGAAAGTTTGTCCAGGGCACCTCCCTGTGCATGCAGAGAGGTCTGCTTTCACACACATCTGGCTTTTAAGGCAATGCTATTTCTTTGCTAGTGAAGGCTTCTTTAAACAATACCTTACCAAGGTAACATTTTTAATAGAATGATGAGCTCGCAGGCTGTTATTAATTTACTATGACGAAAGGTAAATTGCTATCAAATGATAACTAATAAGTCTCTTTTGGGTTAGAAACAAGGATTTTTTTTCTAGGGAAAGTAACTAGAATTTCATTTTTAAATTTCTGCATATGTAAAAATACTCTGAAACAAGTGCTCAAAATAACTTTGCTTCATTTTTTCATGCTTAGTACTTACTGTTAAAGATACTTTTCCAGTACTGAAACTGAAAGAACTGAAAGGACAAAATTCAAAGAATTTTGGTATTTTGGTATTTTACTATTGGTAAAAGGATATGACCAGTAGCTGAAAAACTCTATTTTTGTTATTTTTAAATTACAGGAAAAATAAGTGTCTCATTATATACAGACATTCCATTGTGATTTTGACAAAGGTTATGTTCAGGTAGTATCTGTGGAAGCATCTGCTCATGGATACTTACATAGTTCCCCTATCACCACAGTCTCTGCATACACTATGCACTTGTATACACTAATGAGTGCTGAAATTATTCTCCCTAATTTACAGAGTCTCTGAACTGTCATTATTATCTTCATCCTAATGAAATTTTTCAACCTACATTTTCCATTTTTTTTTTCTCCACCTCAATAACTGATCCTGAGTCCTTATTCAAGATTTCTTTAATTAATCTGGTATTCATCCAGTCTGCTCACAAACTGACCTCACAAAGTGCTAAATCAGAAGTGAACACATTAGCATTCATAACCACCACAAATAAACAAAGGAGGAACATTGAAGAAAATAAAATGAAATATATTAAAGGAAGAGTGTTGTGGGGAGGAGAATGAGTAAAATAATTTTCTAAGTGGATTGGAGAGAAGAAATAGGTGAAGGAGGCCATGATGTATCAGAACATCTTTGCAATGATCCATCATTTGGCAGGCAAAATGAGATTGCCTGTATTTTTTTTATTATTATTTTATTTTAGCTTGAATGCAAGGTGTCATTGAGAAGCATATTTAAACAGGATGAAAATTGTACTCAACAATGCATGTAGCTGGTGCCATCATCTTAATGGGCACATGATCAACTGGCAAAGTTTACTTCAGCATAACAATGACAATATTTTGAATCTTTTTAACTTTTTCCCTAATGGTTCTCCCTTACCTAAACAGCCTAGCACCCTTTCACTTCAGTGAGTTTTACAGTCCCCATTATTAAAACAGTAGGAATCTCTGCTTATTATAGCTCCTGTGATGTTCTGTAGAACCACACAGTCTTGATTTTATTTATTTGCTTAGAAAATAATAGAGTGTGTGAAGTTAATCAACACAATTAATACCTTGTGGTATTAAATAAATAATTTAATTAATTGAATAAGGACTGTTTTCCACTGTTTGAGTAAAATAACATTGCAGGAATGCATTGTACACAAAGTGTTCTACTCCAGCTAAGATAAAGACTGAAGTTATTTTAAAAATAAGACAGCCTAGTTGCTAAGATATTCATCAGGGAGGTGATGGAGAGACTGAATTCTAGATTACTGCTGTCCGAATTATTTTTACTTTTATTCAGTATCTTCCTAACATAAAGTTCATAAACAGTGTTGGGAATAGTTATCAGAGTTCAGGACTCCCCTGCTGAGGTGAATGAACTAAAAGCTACATTAGGCCATCTGTATGGAGCATGGTTTTTTTTTTGTTTTTCTCCTTTCCATTCTGTTCCTGCACATCTTAGGAATGTTAGTTTGTCAGTCAGTAGATCCAGTTTCAGCAGGAAGAGTGGAAAGTGATGCATTGAGGCCATACAGTCAGTAAGGTCTTATGGGGGGAGCAAATTCCATGCATGTGAATCTCTTAAGCTAAACATATATAGGAAAGTAAAGCACTGATGTCTGATACCTAATACAGATAGCTGACACTATTGTTTCATCATGTCTTTGATTTGAAGGAGGGTGTCTCTGGCTGCTATAACTTGTATATTATTTAATATTTTCTTATTTTCATTGAATCAGAGAATTGTTTGTGTTGGAAATAACACTTAAAGGTCATCTAGTCCAACTCCTCTGCAATGAACTTACAGCTGCATTAGGTTGCTCAGAGCTCAGCAGCCTGACCTTGAATGTCTCCAAGGACAGAGCACTCACCAACTCTCTGGGCATCCTGTTCCAGTGCCTCACCATCCTTATTAAAAAAAAAAAAAAGTTTCCTTATATCCAATCTAAATATCCCTTCTTCTAGTTTGAAACCATTTTCCCTTGTCCTATTACAACAGGCCCTGATAAAGAGTCTTTTTAGTTACACCTATTTGAATAAGTCCTTTTTAATTAAATTACTTTATGACAAAGTTACTCACCTAGTTGACCAAGGGGTGAACCACTGACCAGTGCTGAGGGGTCTGGAGGTCAAGATATATGAGAAATGGCTAATGTCACTTGGTTTGTTCAGCCTAGAGAAGAGGAGACTGAGGCAAACTTCCTCACAAGTGACAGTTATACTGGTGACAGTGACAGGGCACAAGTGAGCAGCAAGGAACTGTGCCATAATACAGTTAGATTGGGTGTTAGGAAGTGATTATTCACTGAGACAGTGGTTGGACACTGGAACAGGCTTCTCAGAGCAATGGTCATGGTACCAAGCCTGCCAGAGTTCAGGAAGTATTTGGACAAAACTCTCAAACAGGATGAGCTGAATTTTGGGTTGTCTTGTGTGGATCCAGGAGTTGGATTTAATAATGCATACGACCCCTTTCAACTTGAGGTATTCTGTAATTCTATGTCATAAGACAAACTGGCTATGCCTTGTCTTTTAAACCGTTTAGCAAGTGACACCAAGAGGCTTGTTTCTACACAGATATATTCCCTCTCCCTCCTAGACCATGGCAATTTCATCAACACTGCTTGTGAGGAACACTGCAATGGTTATGCTATTAATTGCACTGCACCTAAACAACGTGCATTTTTAGCAGTTAAAAATTATAGCTTACTGCATACCTATTGCTTGACTTTATTGCTTTATTACTAAAGATGCCCCGTGCAGTATACCTCATCATCATCCAAATGTACCTATTTCTACCTTCACGTGAAGCAGATTGGCTGCAGCCAATCTCCAGCAGGCATTCTAAGTCTCCTCACAGAGCAAAGCAAATGATATACATTAAAAAAATGTCTGTGTTAGCCTAACACATTGAAAAAGGATATAAGAAAATGACCAGTATGAAAAAGGAGTCTGAGAGAAAAAGAACAAACAGTATTCTCTGTACTGATTTGGCCTTCTTAGATTGAATATGGCTGTCATTGTCTCTCTTGTAGAAAATAAGCATTAAAAAAGCCAGCTGGCAATTATTTCTCAGCTTCTTATTTACAGTACATGGGGATTTTTTTAAAAGCACTGTTACTCTTTCTTCAAAACATTTTGTTACATTTGTATGCTAGCTTTTGAAAAATCTTAGGAAAGCACCATAATTGCTAATTAGAAAGCTGTTAAAGAGACATTAATGAAACTTCTACATTTATTTATTTAATTATTTCTACGTTGAGAATTGATGAGATTTTTTTTCTAAGCAGACACAGCTCTTCAACAGACGCATTACTTGGTCTCTAACATGCACAATACAGTTTATCAGCAGAACATACATGACAATTGTTCAATATATCATGTGATACTTGCCCATTTGAGGAAAAATCGACATGTTAGATATAGTTATTATATGATCTAAACATTTTCTATTTTTATTAGTTGGAAGCAAGACTTTTTAAGAGATTGTCAGCTTGTTTCATAAATTCACCATCATTTCATAAGTTCTTCATCATTTGACTTCTTTAAGAATTTAAAAAAAAAATCTTTATTGCTTAAAGTTCAGTATTCCATATATTTGGGAAAAATCACACCATTTCCTGCTACTCTGCATAATGTCAAACTGCATGATCATAATTGTGCCTTCAGCACTTTACATTTTCAAGTAAACAGTAAACATCCTGATGAGCATTACTATACAATGAACAGATCTAAAAAATATTGTGACATATACGCTATAAGCAATTATAAGCCCAAAATTGTCACGGTAGGTCAAGCGTTAAACGTTGTAAGTTGTAATAAAATTAAACTAAATTTCACCAACCAGGATATTGCCCTTTTTTTTACACTCATTTTTACTTTTACATTGGCAAATCTTCATCATAGTGCAAATAAATCAGATGTACTATGCAGATTTATGGTTAGTGTTTTGTGCTCACTAACAAACCTACAACTATATACTGTTTTAATAAATATAGTAGGTAAATTGCAGTTTTCATTCCAAAAAGGGCTGCTAAAGGATTCAGCAGGGAGAAAGATGGTCCCGATAAAGGATATCGCAACATCACCACAACACAATAGCCTGTGGTGCATCCATGAAGACCATCCTTTTGATCACCCTTAGAGATATAACTGTTTTGCAAAGTAAACAAGATGAGATTAAAGGAAAAGTAAGCTTTGTAGAGCTGGGTGCTAGAAAAAGGAGAAGAGGTTAAAGGAAAGTATTCAGGCTTTCAAGGCAAGATGAAGAGTAAACAAGAAATCAAACTGTTAGAATCATGTGAATGTAACATATCGATGGATGGGAGGTTGCTGTGACTCTGTGTCTCTTGGTTCAGGCAATAGACAGGCTGAACTTGTATTCCTGGGGGGATACACTCATGCACAGCATACAGTGCCTTGCCAGCACCTACAGAAATGCACACAGCACCCACAAAAATGTGAATAGTGGAGATAGTCTGATGCTGGTCTTCCTTTTTGTTTGATCAGAGTGAAAGTCCAAATAGATATGAGGACAATAACAATCCCCTCAGTAATGAGCCACAGACAACCTGTATAACCAGAAACTGGTCCCCAGTGCCCACAGCTCCACTCCAGCTGCTATGCCATAAACTTCTCACTGCAGACATAGACAAACAGCTTTATGTGTTTGCTGGTCCAGACTTATGGTCTTCCAAGCTGTAGTCTCTCAGCACATGTGGCCAACCCAGTATCCAGACCCAGCAACTCTCCAGTACCAGCCTCATGAACAATTAACTTGCTTGCCAGCTACCGTGGATTGAAGTTTTCCTACAACCTGTACTCACACTCATAGCTCTGCAGTTCATTAGGAAAACACAACCAGCTCACTCTTGTTACTGCTATCCAGGCCTAAAGGGCCCTGTGACCTCTACTCCCTTCTACAAAGAGCACACATACACACAGAAGACCATGTGAAATGTCATTGAAAATAGGAACAGGATTTAATAATCCTGAGTGATCATCAAGCACAGGGCTAGGCCAGACAAGGCAACAAAGCCAGCAACCTATTTAACTCAACCAGCGCCATTATTCCCTTTCTACTCTGTTTTCTCATGCTTGTTCTCCTCTCAACCATCTTTACTCATCTTTTATTTCTTCCCCTGTAGCAAGTCTCGTATATTATTCCAATTCCCTTAAAATACGTTATACATTTCCTGCAATCTCCAAAAGCCCTTCCTCCTGCATCACAGAAAGAGTCCTAGAACTCCCTGGACAATAATCCTCTCCTCTCTGAATTTATTATGGTAGGGATATTTCTACTAGAGTCATAGAATCATAAAATATTTGAGTTGAAACCTTTCAAGATCACCTAGTCAAACTTCCCTGCAATGAACAGGTACACCTACAGCTAGATCAGGTTGCTTAGTGCCTGGTCCAGTCTGGAATAGAATGTCTCCAGGGACAGGATATCCATCACCTCTCTGTGCAACCTGTTCCAATACCTCACCCATTATTGTAAAAAACCCTCTTCTTTATGCCCAATCTAAATCTCCCCTCTTTTAGCTTGAAAACATTTTCCCTAGTCCTATCACAACAAACCCTGCTAAAAATTCTGTTTCATTTCTTACCGCCCCCACCCTTTAGATATTGACAGGCTACTATCAGGTCTGTGCAGAGCCTTCTCTTCTTCCAAGCTGAACAGCCCCAGCTATTTCAGCCTGTCCTTGCAGTGGAGGTATTCCATGCCTTGGATCATTTCCCTGGCCTTCCTCTGGACATGCACTAACAGTTTTATGTGACTCCTCTACTCAGGACTCCACACCTGGATGCACCACATCTGGACCTTCCAAGTACAGAGTAGAGGAGCAGGATCAACTCCCTTGCCCTGCTGGCTACTTTTCTTTTGTTGTAGCCCAGGATTCAGTTGCCTTTCTGGGTTGTGAGGGCACACTGCTGACTCATGTCACGTTTGCCATCCATTAGTACCCTCAAATTCTTTTCAACAGGGCCATGCTCTATCCTTTTTGTTCTCCAGCTTGTACTGATAGCAGGGATTGCACTTGGATTTGTTGAAACTCATGAAAGTTCTCCTGGGTCCATTGTCTGTCTAGGTCTCTCTGGATGGCATCCTGTCCCTTAGGCGTGTCGATTCCACTGCGGAGCTCAGTGTCATCAGCAAACCTTCTGAGGGTACACACAGTCCCATTGCTGATGTCATCGGTGAAAATGTTAAAGGACACTGGTGCCAGTACTGGCCCTTGTAGGACAACACTTGTTACTGATCTTCATCCGAACACTGAGTCATTGACCAACACTGACTACAGTCTTGCAACTATTCCTTCATCCATAAAATGGTCCCCCTGTCAAATCCATATCTTGCCAATTTGGAGAGAAGGATGTTGTGGAATAGTGTGTCAAAGACCTTACTGAAGCCTAGATAGATGACATGAATTGCTTTTCTCAAGGGCTGTGGGTAGAACAGTCACTGAGGCAAAAAAAAGTTTTTGAGTAGCTCAGTTTTTTCTTGCCTGTTGCTATCAGCCTGCCTATATTTCTCACTAGAGGGGGTATGCCCTTCTGAACTTCTCTTTTCTGCTTGATGTAACTACAGAAGCCTTTCTTATCCTTCTTTGCACCCCTTGACAAGTCCAGTTTCAGACAGACCTTGGCCTTCTTTACCTCATAATGATCCTGTTAATTCTTCCAGATCCCATCCTTCCACAGCCTAGCAGCATCCCTACATTTCTCCCAGTTTTCTTACATGTTCTTGCTTCCACTGCCTGTGCATTTTCCTCTTGCTCTCAATTTGAACAGCAGGTTCCAGTACAGTCATGCCAGTTTCTTGTCTTCCTTTCCTGATTTCTTCTATCTTGGGATGTAGAGCTCTTGTGCCTTAAGGAAAGCTTCCTTAAAGATCTGCCAGCTCTGCTCTGCTCCCTTGTCTTTCAGGACAGATTCCCAGAGGGTTTTGCTGACTAACTCCCTGAAGATCTGGAATTTTGCTTTCCTAAAATTAACCTTCCTGATTTTACTCTTTGCCTGTCTGATATCTCTCAAGAGTGTGAGCTCCACCATTACATGATAGTACAGCCCAGACAGCCTCCGATGATGATGTGACCAATCACTTGAATTGGTGAGCAACAGATCCAGCAGTCATAGAATCATAGAATCATAGAATCACCAAGGTTGGAATGACCTACAAGATCATCCAGTCCAACCATTCACTTATCACCAATAATTCTCACTTAACCACGTCCCTCAATACAATGTCTAAGCACTCCTTGAACACTTCCAGGGTCTGTGAATCCACCACCTCCGTGGGCAGCCCATTCCAGTGCCTGACCACTCTTTCAGAGAAGTAGCATTTCTTAATGTCCAACCTGGATCTCTCCTGGTACAACTTGAGGCCATTCCTCTAGTTCTATCACTAGTTACACGAGAGAAGAGGCTGACCTCCCTTCAGGTAGTTGTAGAGAGCAGTAAGGTTTCCCCTGAGCCTCATCTTCTTCAGACTTCTTCAGAACAGTCAGAACTCCCTCAGTTGCTCCTCATAAAGCCTGTGCCCCAGATCCCTTGCCAGCTTCATTGCCTGTCTTTGGACATGCTCCAGGGCCTCAGTGTTTTTCTTGCAGCGAGGGGCCCAAAACTAGACACAGCTCTTGAGGTGTGGCCTCACCAATGCTGGAGAGGGACGATCACTTCCCTGCTCCTGTTAGCAACATTATTTCTTATACAGGCTTGGATGCCCAGCCACCTGGGCACACTGCTGGCTCAAGTTCAGCTGAGCATTGACTGAGCTGAGTTAACCTGAGCCAGTTAATAGATAGCCAATTAGGCTGGATGCAATGTCCTCTACACAGACATTGCAACCAACCTAATTGGCTATCTATTAACTGGCTCAGGAAGTTACCCTTGGATATCCTTTCCAGGAGCCTCCTGGGTCACCTACAACTCACTGAGCTAATTTTCCAGTAGATGTCAGGAGGGTTGCAGTCCCCCAGCAAGATGAGAACCTGTGATCACTATGCCTCCTGTAGATGGAGGAAGAAGCCTTCATCAACAGTCTTTGCTTGATCAAGCAGCCTGCAGTAGATACAAGGTTCTTGTGTTTAACTACTTCATGTGGTTTCACACAAAGGACAGTGGTTCAAGCATTTTTCTTGACTAGCCTATTTCGTGTGGCCCATTTTTTAATCTGAGCCCTACTAAGGCTCTACATTTCTTATTAGCAGCCACTAACCGCACAGTTCAACAATGGTTTGTTTCTTGCTGTCTTAGCTGGAAAATAAAAGTCTGTATCTATGTGCAAGAAAAAAATATCTACACAATTTTTCTTTCTTTAAATCCTTCGTACTTTTAACCAAATGGGGACTGAATTCTTCACTTCAGAGAAGCTCTTCCATTTTGTATAGCATGGTTATTATTAGAAAAATACTTATTAATTGGAGCAGAGAATAAGAATGTGAGGTCATTTAGCTTGGAAGCCCAGAGTGCTGTTCCACTTCTACTAAGGACACAATTATGTGTAAAAGGCACAGTTCAGAGGAGCAACTTCAGGAGCGGTAGCATTCTTCAGGATGCTCAAAATCAAATCCAGAATTTGTTTCTGTTTCCTGGTAGGCTTTGTTTACACAAACTGCTTCACTTATAAGTACAAATGACGTTACATTGGCATCATTTTGTTGTCTGTTGTACAAGGCAAATGTGAAACACTGATATTTTTTCTCTGTTGTGTGCTGACTTTGATAAAGTTTTAGCATGTAAATTCTAATGGAGGTTTCAAAATAGCTTTTGGGGCCATCAACATTTCAATGGATCTGCAGATAGCCAAGGTGAGAAATACAAATGTCATCAAGATCTTCAGCTTTCTAAAACATATTACCTGAATGTTTGGGAGTAGACAAAAGGTAGATCTTAAAGTTATCTCACTCCTATACAATCCTAGAATCAGCTCATCATGTGGCTCTGTTGAGCCAGGCCTACCATTTTAATGTTCTGGTTGGACTTTAGGCACCCAAAGTTGTTAGCACACTAATAAATAGCTTTAATGAATCAACAAAACCTGAAAGAACTACTTAGGGGAAATTCTATTAAAAAAACTCAGATATTTTTAGATGAATATCATGCTGATATCCAGCAAGATTCATCAAAAAATGAATGCAATATAAAACAAAGTAGCTGAGAAAGTTTTAAACATCTTACTATGGTTCCAGCAGCTGCCTAAATGCTTTAGACTGTTCTCCGTACATTCGTGTCCTTTGGAGCATAAAATCTCAAATGTTGTGCAAGAAATCTTCTTTCATGCAAGTGAAGTTACCTATAAGTTTCTACTTGAGGTCACTGTAGCACACATATGCACTTCTATATTTTGTTTTTTTAGCTTGTTTAAATGAGGTCTGAACAATTCACAACTCAGTACAGATCAAGGGAAGTAGCTTAGCTAAAAATAACATAAGTCCTGGAAACACAAACATTTGACTCTGAAAGGTGTGAATTCAAAGTCTGTCTGGTAAATCAACTTATTTCTTAAGGTTACTGAACTCTCTTTGCTGTGTTCCTCTTAATTAGATGAAAGTTAAAAATACACAAGTAGAAGTTACTAAGAACTGGAGTCTAATGTATTCAGTGTTTCACCCAGAGTTTCCTGTTGTTGATGACAGAAATGAGTGATATTTTCAAAAGCAACTGCTAATTTTAAACCTTGCAAATTTTGATCACCTAATTTTTAGACTATTTATTGATACTTACTCTGGAGACTTGCTTTCTAACAATCTGGCTACTTTAATAAATATGGTGATAACGACATTTGTTCACATTATTTCCTTTCCCACATAGACATTTCCTTATAAAGGTAAAGTTGTCATCACATTTTGTGATTTGATCCACATGACTGTAATGAGATGCATGTGCTATTAGATATGCCCGTCAGATGTTTAGATCTCTCTTCTAATACAAGCTAATGGCCAGATAGTACCATTGATTACTAAAAAGAATTGCCCATTGATTTCACTAGACTGTCTGCTGGAAAATCAATAAAATAATGTAGCCCAGATTTCACTGAAAAAAAAAAAAAAAAAGATCTAGGGCCCATTGCATTTGGAATTTAACTGATCCTTTAAGGCAGACTCCATGGTGTTCTCTGCGTCAGGATATTTTATATGCCTGCTCACTGTGAAATGACTAAATGTGAAATCCACTAGAATTCACAAATGGAAAATAATGCAAAACACAGGGGGGTTATCTCACTTTCTCCTCCTGCCTTGTGTCACCAGTTATGTTGGTATAAATTGGGTATGAAAACCTATTACTCTTCTGTTGTTTTATTTTATCCTGTTGGCCAACAGGGTCAGAGGTAGATGTTAGTGGTATAGTAGTAGAGGTTGAACCTTTCCAACAACATTCCATTTCATTTTGTTGCTCTTGAACAGATGGCAGCAATGAGGCAGTCTTACAAAATGGCATCTGACATAGAAGTATGTATGAAGCAAAGGTGTGAGCACTGTGAGATGGTTGGTGATCCATCTCAGAAGTGGAGACAGCAATAGTTGGACACCTCTGCCGGTGCCGGTTTTTACGTGTGGCATGCAGGCTCTTGTTCATCACTGGTGAAAGTACATAGCTAATAATGATAACTGTCTTGAAAAGCATAGGTGAGGATTTGCTATTTGTAGCTGAGAATTTCCTCTATCACACAGTGTTATTGTGCTCCACTGTACTTTTCATGAAAATAAATAGGAGCATTACTTTCAGAGCAGACAGTATCATTCCTGTTAGTAAGGATGAGATCAAAGACCAGCTCCAAAGTATCTGGCTTTCGTTATGCGATCTCAACATTATTGCACACTTAAAGTAAAAAAGATGGTCCAACATTTAGGATATTGGCTCTCTCCTTTTCATTGCCCAAGTTCAGTTCTCTGGTTCTGTGCAATTTATGTAATGCCACTAACACTGTACAAAAAAATTTTTATATAGAAGCGTTATGCCAGCTCTATCTGAACTGGTGTTTTGATGTCTGTGAAGATGTGAATTTGAACCCTGGAAGCTGCATGAGTTTTTTTTAGTCTGTATTTAATAATTACCTATGGATCTTTCCATGCTTGAATGTCACTGCACAGCCAAACAGTGTCTGTCGTCTGAGCTTCACCTTCTCTTTTGTGAAATGGAGTTAAGAGTACTTCATTATCTGACAGTGATATTATGAGGAAAAACATATGATATACTAAGCTAATAAGGCTGTTGGAAATCCTTGGAATATTTATTTATACTAATTAGTTATATTAATTCGATATAACAATTTGATTCAATATAAAACATAGAAAGTCTTCAACTGATCTCTGTACAGATTAATCTGACACAGTGATGTAATGAAAACATTTAATAGCATTTTTCTCTTAGATTTTGCTGATTAATAAATGCTTCCAAAAGGTGTTATTTTTTCAAGCCCTTCCCTTCCCTTCCCTTCCCTTCCCTTCCCTTCCCTTCCCTTCCCTTCCCTTCCCTTCCCTTCCCTTCCCTTCCCTCCCCTTCCCTTCTCTTCCCTTCCTTTCCCTTGTAGCTGGTAGAGAGTAGCAGTCAACTGAGTCTTCTCTCTGCATACCTATGACAGTGGGCAGAATTTAGGGTATTGAAATTCTAGAAAGCAACTGTCAGATATTTTGCTTGCCAAAAGCCAGAAAGGATGTGTGATCTACATCCTTCAGGCTGTGCTTTCCACTCTCCTAGGTACAAAATTCAGGAGGGTTTGCAAGGCCAAGAGCAGGAAGGGAGAGTGTTATGCTGTTAGCACAACACAAAAACACTGTAAATCTAACAGCCTGCTAGGAATTAAATCCATGGAGTCATTCCGATTTTCCAGAAATGCTGAAGCACTCACTATGAGTAATTTGTTTTGTTTTGTTTGACCCTAAATTCTCATTGATTTTTTTAACCTTACCAGAAATACCTGGCAGAGCAGGAGAGTCAAACTCAGTCTTCCAAGACAAAATAGCTTACAGGAGAAGATGAACAAAGGCAGTGAGATTAAAAAATAAACAAATTCCTAGAGAGGAAGTGAGATGAGTTATGATAGAAAGGAAGAGGTGATTGAATTAGAGAAGGGCGGCGCCAGAAATTGTACATACATCTCTCTTTTTGGTAGAAGAATTTCCACGTGCTGCCAAGGGCTTAGGCTGGAGCAGGATAACTTTCTATTGTGTTCAGCATAGTGAGACGAGAAAACCATTTAACCTCTGGGACTTGGGCAGTCTGTAGACTACATCTGCTATGGACCTGGTACACAGAATTTCAATCAGTTTTGAAAACAGTCCTTTGCCTTCACTCTAAAAGCAGTCAGCAGTGACTCAGCACTGAAGATACTGTCACAGCATATGATGAGAGTTATTCGTGGCAGTAGGTAAATACCAAAGGTGATGCACAGTTCCACACTTTGATGCTACTAATTAGTCAGTGAGTTATTTACAAATTAGCCTCTAGCAAAATATTTAAAATGTCTGTAGCAATGTTGGAGACATCTTCAGATTCAGACTCAGACAATGAATAAGTAAACTTAGCCTTAGGCTCAACAACACACTTTCTTAATTTTATAGTCATTACCAGATGAAAATTTCTCTGTTCACCCCTGATAGAGTAGGGTTTTTTATGCTTTTTTCTGGGCCACAATGTTTTAATCATCTTTTTAGAATTCTAACAGTTATCAATAAAGGCACACATTTGGCATACCTGTTCTACCAGTATAATTCTTCTGTTATGTGCTTTTTCAGTGCATTAGAGTAAAGGAAGTAGAGCACAGGAGTACATGATGTCACTCTAAATTGGACACTTCAGGTAAACAGTTTTCCAGTCTACAGAAACCAAACTGAAAACTGCATTTTTTTTCAATTCTTGACTATTGTAAGAATCTCGTGAGACTGTTTTATTATTACTATTATTATTATTACTATTATTATTATTATTTTACTATTATTATTATTTTTCATAGAATCATAGGATGGTTTGAATTGGAAGGGATCTTCGAGATCATCTAGTTCCAACCCCTCAGTTGTCAACAGGGATACCTCCTTCTAGACCAGGTTGCTCAATGCCCCATCCAGCCTGGCCTTGAGTGTCTCCAGGGAGGGGACATCCACAACCTCTCTAGGCAGTATTTTCCTGATAGAAAAACTAAAAGTAGCAATTACTGAATTGCCTTCAAAAATGACAGCGCTTTTGGTAAAACCTGAAAAAAATCAAAGTGAAAATAACATTATTTCCATTGAAAAACAGTGTTATCTAGGGTAGGAGCTGTTTTGTATAAATAAAATTATGATTTTCACAGAATCACAGAATTGCAGGAGCTGGAAGGGGCCTCAAGAGGTCCAACCCCCCAGTATAATATGTACCTTACAATAGGTAGCACATGTAGGCATCCAAACGAGTCTTGAGTATCTCCACAGAAGGAGACTCTCACAACCTCTCCACAGCCATCTCTGGGCAACCTGTTCCAGTGCTCCATCACCCTTACCATAAAGAAGTTCTTACACATATTTACTTCCTATGTACAAGTTTTAGGCCACTGCTCCTTCTCCTATTGCTATGCACTACCAAGAAGAGCCTGGCCTCATCAATTTGCCTCCCACTTTTCCTTTAGGTATCTATATACATTTATCAGATTCCCCCTCAGTCTTCTCTCCAGGCTGAACAGATCCAGTTTACTCAGCTCTCTGCCGTACTCATTGTAGTAGATCCCTGTATTTTTGGAACTGGGGATCCCAAACTGGACTGCACCTTTCTACCAGGTCATTCCCTAACCTGTACTGATGAAAAATATGTGAAATTTCTTTGTTGTAGAGCAATAAAGAATAGTTCCTTTTAGTTGTGGGGTAAGATTCAGAATGCAAATGATAGCCAGCAAAGCCTTGAAGATAACTATGCATAAATTTTATAATGGTTGTCTCACATTGTATTTCCTTTTGCTAGTTTTAATCCTGTATTTACTATTGTTTTTTAACATCTTTACATTCCCTTTCTTAAATAAATCTATTGCTTTCTTTGTTATGAGTTGACCCTGTAAAATCAAATTTATATTTGTGATGTTTCTAAAGAGTGATAAAATCAAGTTTTTGATCTAATAACTTTCTTTTAACACTGTGTCTTACTTAAGTGGGTTCATAAATAAGTACATTGCCTCTAGTAAAAAAGTCAATAGCCATTATAACGAAATATCATCTTTTTTCTCCCTTTGAAAAATCTGCAAATTCCCAGCACTGTATTCAACACTGGTGATGATGTCAGCCATGAACACAGGGCTGGCTATATTCTATATGACTCTGTTTCACCTTTCACAAAATCAGTAGAAGAGAAAGCTGCAAGCTCACAGATGTTTTGTTTTGTTTTTATCTGCTGCTGTCGAAGTTATTTTCAAATTAATCCTTAGATCATGAATTCCTTAGGGAAAGTCCTTTTGTCAGCTAGCAAAAAGCTGATTGCTTTGCTGCTGTCCTTTTGATTTACAGAGAAAAATCCCATGTCTGATGTACAACTTTGATTTCTTACTAATTAAAATTGCAATGTGGGAGCTCATCACTCCTCCTCCACTCCACCCTGCTGAGGTTCAAGGCTACCTTTGGAAAACACTCACCCCCTGATGAGTTAATATTGAAGTGAAGTCCTTATTGCTGTTTACATAGTTCTCCCAGATTTACTAAATGCTTTGTGTTTCTAGAAGCAGGTGAGATCATTTAAAGCATGAACTACAGCTAAAGAAAATACATTATTGTACTGTCTAGGGTTAGTGTGTCACATTCGTATGGAAAATGCGGGGTCTGATTTTTCTGCCTTTCAAAAGGAGATTGTCATGGGAACTTCTAGTGCTACAAAGAACAACAGCAAATTTTCAGTTATGTGTTAGCTCTGGAGAAGTGAATTACACCAGTTAGATCCTCTGCAGCATTGTCATTACTGAACTGAAATCACTCCACATATAATTCACAGAAACTTTTCCGTGGGCAAAAATACTTATATATATTGAAGCAATATAAAAATAAAATCGTAATCGTAATCGAAAACACTTATCTGAAATTATTTTTAGAGCTTGAAACAAAATGAAAAAATCCTTCTTTTCTTCTTCCTTTGTTTTTATCTTTTTCTTTTTGGTGTGTGTATGTGTAACAGGATTTTTTTTTTTTTTTTTTTTTTTTTTTTTTGTAGAAACCCATCATTTTGCTAAAACTGAAATTGACTTTTCCTTCCCGTGTCTTTCTACACAAACTCTTGGTAATTTCACGTCAGACCAAAACCCAAACTGAATTTAGTGCAGAAACAGGCTGCCAAACATTATTTGCCTCCCCAGGATGACTGTCTGTGAGCCAGGAAGGCTGTTGGTCAAACAAAGCCAAAGCGTTCAGTTCAAAGGATTTCTCTCCAGTCCTGGGTACTGGAGAAGCAGGGACTTGTGGTACTTAGCTATAAGTATCTTGTTCGAAACCTGCTCTGTTTCACTTTTTGTTTACAAACAATAACAACAACAGAAACATCTATCCAGGTGCCATCTATTTCTTCAAAACACTGCTCTAATACAAAATTACGAGAAAAAGACTCTAGCATTGTTATTAGTATGATGTATGAAGCAATATTCATTGTTAAATAGAAGTCTGCCTTACAACAAAACATTGATTTGAAAGATTTATGTAGTACTGCCTGTGTTATTCTCATGCTTCTCTGCTTCTCACGGTGGAGAAACCAGATCATCATGCTGCAAGGAGGCAAATAAAAGCACCCAAGTTTATTAATCACTCATTTTCCACAGTGTATCAGTACTGACTAATTTAGCACAGTCAATTCTCATATTTTGACACATTTGGGAAGATTCACAGTGCCTGACTGACTTTCAAACTCCCACTTCTACCTATGTGGTTTGTTAACCTCTCATTAGCACACATGTGATACAAAAGAAAACACAGAGCGCAGGAGTACTGACCAGCACAAGAACTGACAGAAGGTTTCATCTTGCATTGCATGTGCCTTTATACCTTGTTTTCTTTTCTTACCTGACAATGCAGCCAACACAGGTTCATGAGGTGAAGATCCTGTTTAACTAAATTTCCTTGTATGGCAAGGTCACCTATCTAGCTGTCCAAGGGAAGTTAGTTGATGTTATCTTTTTGGATTTTAGTAAAGCTTTTGATATTTTTTCTCACAATATCTTTTTCGATGGAATGTCCAGTATACAGCTAGACATTTAGCATCCAGTCCCATTGTCAAGGTACGTGGTGTGAAAAGACAATGAGAAGAAGGAGCACTCATCCTTGCTATTCAGGATCTTGTTTCAGGGTGTTTACACATTTTACATTGGTTAAGTACTGCATAAAAAACACAATTTATGGATTAGTCATGTTTCCCTTTCAAAGAGCAGAGATTTGACTGAAAATGAGTAGAGCTGGACATACTGTTGTATGGTTTCCCGTGGTGAAATACTTATCATGAAATACCTTGCATGTTTCTAGGAGAAGTGGCAGTTTGCTATCAACAAAAGAAACAGAAGTCATTGTAAAGGTATCCACTATGTTAAGTTGTGCATTTCCTGGATGTGACTGATAGGAATTTGAGTCTTGTAATGTTAAGGAGGTCACTGAATCAGTTGTCTTGTTGCCTGGGTTTGTGAATGTTATGATTCTGCCGGGTGGGGTGATTGGCAGCCATGCCACTGTGGCTGGAGCAACCACAGATCTGATTAGTATCAATCCCCATGGAAAACTTGCTGTCTGGAATGTCAGATGGGTAGAAGTGATTAATCTGCTGATGCACACGTAGCAAAAATATTAAATTCTTACTGAAATTTGAGTTTATAAGATTCACAGAAAGTTAGACAGAATTGTCAGTGCTTCCTGCTAGGCAGCACCAGAAAATTTCCTTGGAAGAGTGAAGAAGCATTAAATGACCTTTCAGATATGACGTTTCCATATACTTTTCAAGGAAGAAGGAAATTCAAGATTCAGACACCCTAGATTGCTCCTTGAAAACTCTGTTTGTTATACAGACATTAAATAATCTCAGTTTGGGATCTCCAAGAGTCCGCCAGGACAACATTCCAGCTTTTTCAGGTATTGCTGTTCCTAAACTGAATGTCCAACATCACTCAGAACCTTTACCAGTTCAGCAACGAACAATAGAGTACAGCTGTTATCACTCTGGTACAAGTATTCACAGAGATCTTAGTGTTTCCAAAGCGTAAATTCTATTACTGTACATTAAGACACTTGATAACATCTTCACGCTTCTAAAAAGTTACACATCAAAGCTCTTAATAAAGTTTGGTACTTAGCAGGCATCTTTTTTTATGGCCAAAAGGGAGTTGTTGTAGCAAGTTAAGTTGTCATAGATCAATAATTAAATTCTGAGTAGGATTAATTTTTGCATCATTCGCTGCTGATAAAACACGATCTAATTCCTAGTTTCATAATTAATATACAAACACAGTGCCTGATCCAGTAATAAATCCCACAAAACGTCTCTTTAAAACAAAGTATAACAAAGAAAAAAAAAAGAGGAAAAAAAAAAGAAAAATATTGTTCAAAAGTCTAAACTTAAAAATCTTTTGTTTAGCAAACCCATCTTTACAGGTTATTAAAAATTATTGGTCTTCTTCCAATACCTTACTAGAATATTACTAACATGCTTATCTTTCTTTTATATGATAGGTTGCTACAAAGGTAATGCTTCCTATTTATTTCCATGGAAACTGCAACAGATACAAAGAACACAATAACCCTGTTTAATAGAGCACATTCTCAGCTACAAAAAACTGTTTTTCAGAACAGTTACCATCATTAGCTATGCTTTTTCACCAGTGATGAACGAGAGCCTGCATGCCACGCTCATTAAAATTTGCACCAGCAGAGGTGACCCACTGTCACCACCACCACTACTGAAATGCAACACCCACCACCTCACTGTGCTCACAGTCATTGTTTAGTCTCACTAAATGTTCAGCCTTTTTTTCCATTAGTAGAATTCAGTTCCACACCTGTGCTTCACAAACACTTCCATGTTGAATGTCATTTCGTCAGACTTCCCCTCTGCTGCCATCTGTCACACAGCAACAAAATATATAGGAATATTAGTGGGAGATACAACCTCTACTTCCATATTACCAACATCCATCTCTGACATCATGGACAATGATAATAAAATAGTAGGCATTACTTTCAGAGCAACCCTCATACTTTCATGGCAGAGAGTGCACAAATAGTTAATTTGTAGCAAGGTTATAATGTACTTCTCTAGACTTCCTGTGCATGTGATTATCTTTCCTTATTATCACTGTTGCCGTACATCATAGTACTATCAAGTCCTAATTATTTTTCCCATAAGTTTTCATTTTCTAGAGTTGTTGCTTGCATAAGGATGTACTGTGTTCTGCTGCATAAGGAGAACAAAAATGATTTAGCAGCAGTATTTTAAGATAACGTATTTTGAAGGATAAGAGAATGTTAAAAGCAAGCTGTAGTTATCATATGCCACAAAAGTCTTTCTCATCTAGCTATAAGCGATTTTATTTCTGGTAACTATGAAAGGGGAAGACAAGCTAAAAGATCATGTCTTAAGCTTGAAACATCAAAAAATCCTTAATGAAAAAAATCTTGGCCACATCAGCCTTCAGACATCTTAATTAGACAGAAGGATTATGGTTATATCACCGGTAAGTACCTGAGCTGAATAGAAAGGCTAAACTCCTTGGCTTTACACATATAAAGGGGAATTAAGAGGCCTTAAGCTTTCTGCCATTTAGAGTACTCTGCTGGATTGTAATAATTCTCTCTCGTCAGATAATCAAATTTTCTGACTCCTGCATCTGCATGTAAAATTCTTCATTCTCTCTCTTCTTTGCAGAGGACTTTACAGTGGACATACTTAAGACAGAAATGGCTGTGGTAGATGTTATGAAATTAACTGTCAAAATGAAGAGAAAAAATCTGCCTGGAGCAGGCAGTATTCATTTATAAGATCCAAAGGAACACACAGAGACTAATTCTCTGGTATCTAAATTAGTAACTCTGATATTTAATGTTTAATTTAAAATTGCTTTACTAACTGGTAGGTTTTCAAGCATGACACCAATGTAAAGAAATAATCTAGATGACATGATCAGAGTGGCCAACTAGTGAACCTTGTGTCTCTAGCCTGGGCAAATGAAGACAAACTATTGTTAGGAATGGAGTTTGTGTATATATGAGTAGATGCACTATACCTTGGAAAATTCAGCATCTCTTTTGCAAAGAGAAATGCTACTGTAGAGGGTTTATTGAAGACATTTTTAAGTGTTAGCAGGCGTATAGACAAAATTGATCTGAGTGACATCATCTGTTTGGATTTAGATTTTAAGAAACCATGCATAAGAGATAAGAAAGGCCATAATTTGGATAAATAATTGTTTACAAGACAGGCAACAAAAAGTGGGAGTGAATAATTATTTCTCCCAGGATGTCAGCAACAGAATTCCACAGGGGTAGGTGCTGGGGATTTTTCTGCTTAATTCAGTCATCACTGACCTGCAGAACATAGTGAGCAGTGATATAAGGAAGTTGGATGATGATTCTAAATAATTCAGGGTGATTCTAAATTATTCAGGGTAACAAAATCTAACTGCAAAAAAAAATCACAGAATTGTTTGACATAAATGAAAGACCAAAAAAAAAAAGGGAAAAAAAAAAAAGCAGAATAGCCAAATGTAAAATGATGTAAAATGATAATGAGTAGAAAAGACAATCCCACTTTCAGATGGAATTATGTGCTCTGAACTGACCACTGCCTGGCATTCCAGAGCAAGTTTTTCTGGATGAGAAAGAGATTTCTATTAAAATGTCAGCTGATTCTGGGTAGCGATCATAAAGCAATTGTTAGGAATTATTTAAAAAGTAAAAGGGAGCAAAATGGAGATCACTGTCTCAATATACAAATTCACTGGTTCACCCACATACATACTATAACATTATATGTAATCCTGGTCCTCATCTGAAATGCATGAAGCAGAGCTAGAAAAAGTGCAGAGAGAAGTGGCAAGAATGATCAAAGGTCTGTAACAGATTTCATATAGGGAACCTCTGAGTATGCCAGGAGCCTTCTGTCTGAAAAGAAAATGGCATGGGGGAAGGATGTGCTAGAAACATGCAGAGTTATGAAAAGAATATGTGGAGATTAAATTGTTCACAGTCTGTACTTGAAGAAAAAGACAAAGTCAGAAGAAAATCATAGAAACCACCATTTTGTCTCAAAGCAAGTGTGAATAGATAGTTGACCATAGAAGAATGGAGACCTGAGCAAGTTCTTATTGACAAACATCATACATTGTTACCATTCTGTTTGTATGTCATCCTCCAGAATTATGCCCATTGTTTGAATTGGGTTACAGGAGTCAGTCTGACTTAATATGGATATTCATGCATTGGTATATTCTGTTGTAACAAAGTTTCCTTCTCAGGACATCAAAAGGTGCATGTCAAAGCTAAATTTCAATGCATGCCAAAACATAGGCAGTGTGGTGGATGTAGGATCTAAGACTTAAGCATGAATTAAATAAACCAGCACACTGATACATATCATTAATGTTGGATCAAGTGCATCTTGAGATGTAGAACATCTTTGTATTCCTTGCATACTTCTCTTCTCCTATTTACAAAAGCTTGGTATGGGCTTAAAAAAGGACAGAAATGCAGTTGAAGAGACAGACTGCAGATGGAGAGAGGGTGATTGGTGGTATGCAGCAGGAGTAAAACTATGTAGACACATATACAAGGAATTATCCATCTGCCTGTTTGGCTCCTGGTAAACCCTGAGCACTTGTGAGTATATGTAGGCAGTTATTATGAGTGATGAGGATGACAACTACTTACGTGATTTGGAGATTATGAATATGAAGCTTCACTGCAACTGTATTTTCAATGGATTTTTGCATTCTAGACTCCTTTTATTATCCTTACAATGTCCCATGTAAAAATAAAAGCCTTTGAATATACGTGACTTTCTTAAAAAACAAAAAATAAATGGTAGGATCTCACTTTGTTCCTAGCTTTTTCTTTTGTGAAATTTACATACTGGTATGTATGTTTTGGATGTTAGCATGTGCTGTAGTATCTATCCATGAACAACTTAGTTTAAGTTGCATTATCTAGCCACAATTCTTTTATAGAAAACTTGCCTGATTCATACTGTTATGCTTGTGGTAGCAATGGAAGTGGAGGATTGTTGGGCTAGATGATCTTGTAGGTTCTTTCTAACCTTGTGATTCTATGATTCTATGATTATTACTAATCTCTTATTATTTCTTTATCATAGATTATTGATCTCTGATATTGTCTTACTGTCCTCTCTGAAATGTGAGCCCATATACCTCCATATGTATGATAGCATGCGGTAAGAGCTTCACAGCAACATTAATCTAGAGAATTATTGCAACATTAATTGTTAGAAACTCCAACAATAGACTTGAAATTACATAATTGCACTTAAGGCATGCAAAGTCAAGGGCACTATTGCTGGCTCTGCCACTGACATCATAGTTATGATTTTTTTTCATCTTTTCCTTATATATACAATGATAGCAAAGAAATGTTCTAACCCAAAACAACAAAAGAAAATGTACAATTCACCCACGTATTTTCAGCCAAATGGCTAAAACTATGGAGGACAGAAGAGACTGCAATTTACAGGGAAAAATTTGAAATGCCATCACTGTAATATTGATGTGCATGGAGCTAATTCCTGCTAGTGGATTAATTGGGAGTGAAGTGCACTGTCCACACAGTGGGATTATTTTGTAAGTACTCAAACAGAGAAAGTGTTTTCATTCTACCTAGTGATGCAGGGAAGCACTTAAAAATGACGAAAAAGAAAACAAATCACAAAGAAAGTGACACTGACATACCGATAAAGTGCACTGAGTACTCACCTAAGTATATCCAAGAAGGTTCAAAAACCATCTCTGGTTGAAAAGACTTGTGCAGCTGATGCTTATAATAGCCATAATACACCAGGGTGACTGAAATTTCTGCTCAAATTTATTTAAAAAAAAACAAAACAACAAAACAGCTAGTAAATCTAATGAAAATAAAGAAGAGTCCATTTCAGTTAACTGTTCAGTTAACAACAAGAACTTAGATGCTGAGTAGTCTAAGTATCTGTGGTATTTTATGACCTTTGAATAACGAAGTAGAGCTCCTGTATTTTGCCTATGGAAGCACTGGTGATAAAGACACTTCAGAAAGATAAGCAAATCTAATCTCCTTTAAGATCTGTACTTGGTACACAGATCCTTTGTAATGTACACACAGTTAATGCAAATTCAAAAAAAAAAAACAACAGCAATGCAGTCATGTGTACACACACACCCATATATATGCAAAAATACGTATGCATATACACGCAGACATACAAATATTACATTTCTATATTTAAGACATTATCCAAAGCTCATTGATTTCACTGGAAAAAGTCCACATATATATTTATATGTTTGTATTCACATATATATTTTTTTACTAACTAATAAGCAAATGGTGTCTGTGGAGAAGGAAAACTAAGAAAGCTTGGAAGAGGGAGAAGGGAAAGGATAATATTTATTCAACAATAACAGCTAGAAATAAGATGGTTCAGTGACTCTTGATTTAATGCTTCTAGACAACTCCCCACTGGAAATAAAAAATTGGAAATCAGTGATATGAGCTTTGTTCATCTCCTCATCAATGTGCTGAGCATGAAAAAAGGATCTAATTTAATGAAACAAACTGCTCACCGTATGAGCTGATTACATGATGTGCACGCAGAGTACTTATTCTTATATTAACATAAAAGACTGAATATGAAAACAATACAAACACATCTGTTACTGAACCTTGGCTTTTCTAGTACGACTTTTTCTCTCCCTATGGATTCCACCTTGAATTTGAAATTTCGTGGTTGCAGCATGCATTTCCACTCAGTCCATTGTAGCAGACAATAGTTCACTGCAAATTTCCCTAGTTCCATCATTCCAATCCCCCAAAATGACAGATTCAATAAAGAATGAAATTTTTGAGGATTACTTTTAAAAATAATTAGGGAAAATCTTATTTTTTTTTTTTTCTGATATGTCAGAAGCATTATATGGAAGAATATATTTTGGAACTAGATTCCTTAGAAAATAAAATTTGCTGAAAGCATAATTAAGAGTAAGGCCTGATAGATTGCTTTAATTGTTGAGAAGGAAAGAAGTGGCCTTGTGAATGAAAAACTCTTAAATTTTGTTAAATAGCTGATATTTTTTTACTTAGAGCAAT
The DNA here is from genome assembly GCF_023343835.1 of Lagopus muta. Taxonomy (NCBI): domain Eukaryota; kingdom Metazoa; phylum Chordata; class Aves; order Galliformes; family Phasianidae; genus Lagopus; species Lagopus muta. The sequence goes on along the minus strand of NC_064433.1, from coordinate 9,870,906 downwards.
TATATCTGGAGAGACAGAGATGAAAATTCTGTGTGAAATGTCAGGCACATGGCTACCAGGAAATAAAAATTCTGCCCATTGCTACAGTCAGGACTTGCTTGCTGATCTTTCCTCTTAAGAGATTTCTTTACATACTAAATCCTCACATTAAAACAGAAAACAAATCTAAATTAAATGCTAGGAGAGGAGAAAAGAAACTATATACTTTTATTATATTAAACCTTGTCTTCACTGGTGAACAGAGAAATGCATGTTGCTTAGAAATAAAGAGCAGTGGTCCAAAGCTCTGGTGCTATTTCAGTCTATTTACAATAGGTTATTTGCACCAGCTGAAGATCTGGTTCATAATGTTGTTTAAATATGATGACAACCCAGAAAATTTTCTGATGAATGAGTCACCCAGTTCTGGAATGAGAATTCATTCCTGACCCACTGTATTTATATAATAAAGGCCACAGGTGTTTTATGTTTAATATGGTAGCTTGAGGATTTAATTAAATAGGATTTAAAATTATAAATACCAAAGCCAGACAGGTCATACTGGATAATCCAGTTTTATTTTACTGTAATTGGTTACAAAAGTCATTATTATTATATTATTTAGAACATTCTGATTCTCACTGGAAGCCCTTGTGCTCTTAATTAACCATGAGCACAAAATGACTTTAATAAACTGAAGCCATTAAACCCTCCTTATATATTCTTTTCAAATGGAAATTGACAGCATTTTTGTTTAAATTCTTAGAATGCTGTAGTTTTTAATTAAGGGGAAAAGGTAAAAAAACGTTGGTTTAATTACTGATTTAGTGATTCATTTTATTTACTAGTTTTAGGTGGATATCTCATATATGGATTTTAATCTGAGAGTTTTTTTGTTTTGCCACTTGATTTTTGCATGCTGTGACTTTGTAGATGCTTGACCTTCACTTTGCTAAAGTTTGCAGAACTTTAAGTTTCTAATCACAAGAACTACTAGCTACTGTTCCTGTGTCTTTGCTGAGGTCTACAGATTTTGATGCATTTTTAAAAAAGGTGAAAGTCTGCAATGATGGTAAATCTTAAGGACAAGAGCAGATTTAATCTTTACTTAACTGAAAGGTCAGAAGACCGCATTATTAGTGTGTACCTCAGCATGACATTTACACGTGATGTACTCAGTAACTTCCTCTGGACCAAGCCAATCTTTTTTGTTGGTTTTTTTTTTTAGTTTTTAACAGCACCTTCCTAGGGAAAATAATATATTCCAACTGTAACTGTTTGGCAGATCTAACCCACAGAGATGTAACCAAGAGCACAGGAGAGTGACAAATCTATGGCAAAGCTCACTTCCCTGCTGCTCTGTGAACCATATGGTCCATAGACAGCTGATAGGCAAATCAGCAAGGACCTTCTTTCAGCAGTTCTTTTAGCTGACTGTATTCTGCTTCAGCCTGCTTGGCTATGAAATGATTCATCCAGGATGACATCAAGAACACGGTATGACAGAAGTGCTCTGTGGCACATCAAGGATGTGTAATATTAAACACTGTTTACTCAGATGTTCACATCACAGGTCTGGGCAACCATGAAATACAGGCATAGGGTATAAAATCTAAATACAGTAGGGACCATAAAAGATAAATCTGCTGCATGTACTGGTTGGTTAATTGTTGCATATGACTGAGAAATAGATGAGAATTTACTGGAGTCTTTGGTATTCAGAGTTGCTGTGTCACAGTATGTTGAGAATAATGAACAGGACATTCACTTGGAGCAGAGAACATTAGTTTTCTTATTCAAGACACAAGGAAGCCAGCTGGAGAGGAGAAAATTGCCAGGTAGATTGTCAACATAAAGGCAAAGTTAACATGCTGATAATAACCAGGGGAAGTATGAAGATAATAACAGAGGATGATAACAACCCAGCTGAGAAGAAGAAGGGGGATCTTGAAGATCAAGTAGTGCCAAGCTGTGCACAGCGATTAAGCACGTGGAGGGGCATTTTCATTCAGGCAGAAGGGAGCTTGTTTATATCTCATGCAGCTGAATGTGTTAACTCCAGTCTTGTGCTAAACAAGATTAGGCCTTGCTTTCTCCCTATTATCAGGAGTATGTATTTCTTGACAGATTTCCACACTGCTGCCTTGTTACTGTGGATGTAGCATTATTTATCCCACTTTGCCCTCCCTCCCCCTTCCCCTTGGCTGTACAGCTCTGCAAGTTGCAGGCAAGTGTCATGTCAGGTATATGTGAATCTGTCAAATGCACAATGAGGAAAGATGGAGTGATCACTTCTCGCTGCAATGTTTGTTCTGTTTTCTGTCTTCAGCAGCCAATTCACAGCAAGAAGCTTTCCAGAGCGCTTCCTGTCAAGGATCCCAGGAGGAGTGAGGGTAGCTGAGGTAGCAGTGCTACTGCCCAGCAATAGCGAACCTTGGAAAATCTCCCTGCCTCCAGCAGCTCATCCTTTCCTCTCTAACATGCTTACTCCTCACAGGCTGTCCCAGCTCCTCAAAGCCATCTGCCACCACTGGCAGGTGAGGAGCGAGGAAGAGGAGCCAAGCGGGGACAGAAGAAGAAGGTCACAGTGGGGGTGGCAGGAAGATGGCTGTGGTAAGAGGAATGGAGGCAATTTGTTCTGCTCAGGAAAGCAGCTTGCTTTTCACATTTCCATTCTTTGCTGTTCTCCTGATTTTCCAGGAATAATGGTTAAGCAAATATTTTTGTCCATTTCCTTTCCAAGGAACCTAAGAGTAACCTTCAAGGGGGAAATTTCCCACATTATATTTTATCTGTTTTGCCTTAATCTTCTTCATCTTCTTCTACTTTGTCTACTACTTCTCTCTCTCTCTCTTCTTTTTTTTTTTTTTTTTTTTTTTTTTTTCCCTAATAACCTCACTGGGACCAGAATTTGCACTCAAGAATTGAGAACTAGGGCCAAGGGCCCTATGAGCAAGAATCTAGCTAGACTTGGGCTAGACTTAAATACTGTCCTAACTTGAACTTGAATTACTCATAGCCTCTTGTGACTTATTAATGATTGCCTTTGGAGAGAAGAAATAACATTCTTTGAACTGTGATAAAAGTCATTAGGCATTATACTGTATATTTATGAATGACACAGAATATTGTGTCTCAGAAACAGCAAGTGTATGCAGAGGACGAAATACTAAACCAAGTGTTGTTATTAATTTCTGTGCTAAATATATAGGCCTGATGTCACACCGGTATTTTGCTTACACATGGAGCTTTTTCCAACATCTCTTCCATTTTTTTTTTATTCTCTCGCTCTTTTTTATTTTTTCCAAGCTGCAAAATAGGCTCTTTCTCCAAGATGAAATTTGCATTGAGGCAAGAATACAACTATTTTTCCACTACAAGTTACTCACTGGTGGAATTGTCAGAAAGATGGTGAAGTGTGACAAAATACAAAAGTATTTTGATTTTACAAAGAAGCCCTCAGAAAATTTGGGTCATTGACATAGTAATGATAACCCTGTCTCCTCCTGCACAACTCCTCACTGTCAGAAAGGATGATTCAGGATTAGTAGGCTCTGCTCGGAACTCCTGAGGTACTGAGAAAGATAACCCTAATGGCAGCAGCATGGAAATGATCACAGATCACAGGCACTGCAAATGTTTTTGAGCTGAGTGCAATGTATTGCTTTTTCTTTTCCTTCTAATAGCTTAGCCACAAAAATTTAGGGAATGACATAATTTTCTGGTTACTGCAGTGGATCTTTTAGCTCAGATAATGCAAGTGCTTAATATTTAATGCAAGGTTCTGTCCATGCTCTTTCTACCAACCCTTGTTATTTATATAATCTGGTTATAGAAATCTGTCAGCACCATCCCTTTCTATCATGTTAACCTCTCTAACAGTGAGAGCTTATTAACTTGTGTTTTATTATTTTCTGTGCCTTTGTATCCAAGTCATTAGACACAGCCATTTTCCTCGTCTCCTTTCATTTCTGTCTCAAGATCTGACTTCACTGTGATGCCCGTTCTTAATGAGAGTCCTTAAGTAGACAGGCTGCAAGTGATTCATTTGTATCTCTTGTCCACTTGTTTTATGGAAGAAAAAAAATCTTTAAAGCTTCCAGTTGAATGCTTAGCCAATAGTTTTTTCAGTCTTGTGTTCCAATTAGTTGCCCTCAGGTTCAGCATCCTTCTTCCACGCTGCTTTCTGAGAGCCCTGTGGTGTGGTGCTGTTGTCTGGATTGCAGAGATTTTGAGGCAAGGAATGTTTCCTGTTTATTTTCCTTCAATAACCAGCAGAGTGAGTGATCTGAACTAATTGGAGACCCTGGGTAATACTTGCTTACTACTAATACAGAATATACATACGTGCAAATGGTTTGGAGATGTTACTGAGGAAATTTTGGTTTTGTGTTGTACCTTATTTTTGCATATTTGCTTTGTTTTACCTTAATTATAATGCAAGTGCTATGCTCAGTTCAGGCTTACTATGTGTCGAGTACTCACACGTTAATAGAACTCCACATCTAGACATAGCTAGTTCAGAAAACTTATTTAGAAAAAAGTCGCTGGAATGAAAATCTACAGATACGTTTTAAATTTCTTCAGCAAAATCAATAAAAAGTTTTCCTTAAAAAATGATTGTTCTTTTTTTTCATTCTTACATTTTTATGTAAGACTTTCTAAATGTATTTATAGAATCATAGAATCATAGAATCATAGAATCATAGAATGGCCTGGGTTGAAAAGGACCATGATGATCATCTAATTTGAACCCCCTGCCATGGGCAGGGTCGCCAACCACTAGACCAGGCTGCACAGAGCCACATCCAGCCTATCACTCTGATCTTTTTCTGATATCACACTCAAAAAGTTAATTAAGTTGAACACTTTTACAAGGATTGTATTCAAATATGTGTAAAGTGATGCAGACTGACTCAGAAATAATTCTTGAATTGTTCTTTTTCTGCTTCTATTCCATCTGACAGTCTTTACTGAAGCTCTTCAACCTAGTCTGGCAGGTTAGACTACACCAATAAAGCCCTCTCGGAGGACAAGTGAAATAGGGCCTAATATATTAACAGCATAGTCTTATGCTGGTGATTCTGTGCACTCGGTCCTGGTTAAGAAATCATTCACACCCATAGCAATGCTTCTGGAAATTAGTAAAATCTATTGGTACACGAAATCCTACTTTAGAAGTTGTGCCTTACAGATATTAAAAATGAATCTGTCATAGAACCATGAGTAGAGCTTTTTGCAAGGCATTTGTTTGATGTATAGTTGCTCCCCAGAGAAAAGCATATCCAAGAATGATCTCTGAGTAAATGAGTGCACTTGGCACATACTCGAATAATGTCAAAGCTTCTCTGGCTCCAAGAGGGAGTTTTGCTTTGACAAACCTAGTTCCACTGCCTTTTGCTTACAATGAATTCAGGGAATTTGGAAGTATATGAAAGGAATATATCAATGAAATGATACCTACAATGAACAGACAGCATTTATTAGCAGGCAGCGTAAAAAGAACAAACAAGCAGTTGTTACAGTTTTCTTAGAAATTTGCTTTGTTTTTCACCTGAATGTATCCATGCATCAATCTCTCCAGCAAACAAAGAAAAATATTCCATCAATATGAGATGATCCAGACAATTATTTTCAGAGGAAACTATGTTATTATTTACATTAGCTATATAGATGCAGGATGCTCTGCCTAAGGTGCATTTGTGATGGAGAGAGACAGGTCTGACAGCTTGCTTTCAAGTCCTGCAGCATTCAATAGCAATCAGTTCATATTTTGCTCTCAGATACCTTCTACTAAGTCAACCACAACAAACACTTCTCCAGAGATACATGTTTATATCTCATTGAAATACTAAGTGGAAACACCTAGTGGGTAGGTTGTTTAATGCCAGCATAATCGATTGGTGAGGTTGACACATGGCTGAACTTAGTTGTTCAGGAGCTGATTGTTAATTAAGCAGCCGGGCCAGGGGCTGCAGGCAAGCGTGCATGTTTAGCTGCTTGGGGATTTGTTTCTTTGGAGCTGCCTGACGATGTGATGCAGATGTCTGTGCTCCCATGGCACTGCCAGCTTCCTCACAACTCACAAGAAGCCTCTGGAAAAAACATAATTCTCCCAGGATGCAATACAGACTGATGCAGATATGAAACAACAAATAATCACAGCAACATTGAATATTGTTGCTCTTGCATATAGGAATGTTCTGTTCATATGGGCATTGGGTGTAAGTTCCAATTGGTTCTACTGCATAAAAATATGCAGATTAAAATTACATGATCTGATAGTGATAGGACACCATCAGGGGGAAATGGTTTTAAACAAAGATAGATTAGAAGGATTATTTTTTTTTTTTACTCACAGGATGCTGAGGCACTGGAACAGGTTGCCCAGAGAAGCTGTGGATGCCCCATCCCTACAGGTGTTCAAGACCAGGCTGGATCAGGTGCTGGGCAGCTGTATGTGGTGGGAGGTGTCCCTACCAACAGCAGGGAATTGGAACTAGTTGGGCTATAAGGTCCATTCCAACCCAAGATATTCAATGATTCCAGGATTCTATGGTTCCCAGTATTAAGCCCAACTTAAAGTTCCAAATGTCTTCAGTCCCTATTGAGTTCTCATACCCAAAAAATGCCATTCCTGGAATCTTGCAGGATGCAACCAACTGTGAATATCTGCCAGGAGCTTCTAGGAAAAGCATTCCTAAAAGACACCACAAGGATATAACACACCATACTTGCACTGAAGTGGAAAGACCTTCAAAGCTGCTCAGCTCGTCTGTGATTAGGAGTTAACTCATTTTCTGGTGTGAGAGCACTCTTATTAACAGAACTCCTGCTGCCTGAACAGATTAGCAGCAGAACTAGGATCCAAATAAGAAGTGCTGGTAGAGTTCCCTGAGAGATTCAGACTCATAAGTGAAGGTGCTGTTTCTTCATATAAAAACAAGTACACTATCCTGGGAGAAAGAAAATCAGTTTTCTTCATTTGAATGTGTTCTAGCTCTTCACAGAATCACAGAATTTTAAAGGTTGGAAGGGACCTCTGCAGATCATCTAGTCCAAGCCTCCTGCTAATGAAGGTTCCTTAGAATAGATTGCAGAGGAAAACCTCTAAGTGAGTTTTGAATATCTCCCCTTACTAAAGAACAGTAGAAAACTCTTCTACTGTTTTACAGGATATGGGAATTACTGCATGATGCAGTTGCTTTAACTTAGAAGACCATTTCCTCCTTTTTCTTTCCCTTTTTTCTTTTTTTTTTTTCTTTCCCTCCAAGCACAGAGCATTAAAATCTCAGTGTCTCAGTGTTTGGATATACATATATATATATATATATATATGCCACTAAAGCTTTGACTCCCGGCCCTGAGGCCAGAAAGAGACCTGTGCTAATATTCAGGCAAACTTGGTTTTTTGTGAGCATGTCTGAAATACCTATTCAGATGCTTGCATTGGACAAAAGTTACATGCTGGTGTGAGCTCATTACAATCCTGAAGTTTTCACAGTTCTTTAATAAAGTTAGTTTAAATGTCAGTTACTTCCATCCTAGTGGATTTGTGAACCATTGGGGAATTCAAGTTTCAATTGAGCAGCTGGATATTGCAGTGCATCTCATATTCATGGAATTTGTGTTAGTGGAAAGATTGCACAGAAACAGAACTAGCACATGGTATTTTCTTATGCTGCATCTAAAAGCACAGTGATGGGATCCCAAAGATAGCTGTAGCTAAGGCAGTCATAATATATTCTCCTAGTGTTTGATCACTATATACATATCTATGGCTTTTTCTGCACTATAAAATATATCTGCAATTATTTTTATAGCCATGGTACTTGGAGACTATAACACATGCATTTTTTTTATTTTCTTGCAGTTAAACGAACTACTCAAGCAAATTAAAGACATTGAAAGGATTAGCTGAATTCTGTCACTCAAAAATGAGTCTCAAGTTAACTATTTTCATGATATGCAAAGTTACAACACCCAAAGTTTAAATTCCTGCAGTATTTTCTTTTGCAAAAATATTTTCTTTGCAAAAGTACATACAGTTTTTATGGACTTAGTAATAACATTGCTGAGCTGTAAAATGGTTAGTTAGCATTCAGAAGAGCATCTGATCAAAGAATAAGGACTAGAGTAAAGAAAACCTGTTAGGCTATAGGGAAGAAAACAGACTTCATAAAGCACCCTTTACAAAAACGTTGTTCTTCTAAGATTCAAAAATGAAAGTAGGAATGTAAATATCAACAACTGCAGATTGTAAATTCAGATTCTTCCAAATGTGACATTTTAAAATTTGGTCCAGCTTAGTAGCTACTTAACTTTATTCTCAGTGGAAAGCTTGGATTTTCTCATTCTGAACATTTCTGTATGCTTAATGTTAAAATTTTGCATGAAAGTATGTTATACTTCACAGGGAGGCATTCTGCTACGAAAGAAATAATAAAAAATCATTTTTTAAGATATATGAGTTAAGATATATGAGTAGTAATAGACAATATTCTTTCTGTATGTTGTGTTTACACCTAAAACAGTATTTTTTCAGCACAGCAATATTTGGCCATTGCAGTATCACTGTGTGACTAATTTCTTGTTCTAACCTGTATGTGATAAGGAGTTTGCAAATACGAAGGTACTTTTTTAAAGGTACTTTCAATACCACACACAGATGCTGTTCTGTAATGTTCATTTATTCCTAAAGCATTTTCAATCAAAAAGAATACTTTAAGCCTTCCAACCCGGGTGATTCTGTGATTCTGTGAAGCCTACAACATCTTTATAAAAAAGAATAATTAGTTTATTACAGCTTGGAGAAGTAATTGTAACATCATACCAAAATAAGTTTTTTCTGCACATCTGAAGAAAAGTGTTAATTTCTACATTATGTATCTGCACACACTGCTTACAGACCTGAATGCTGCTATGAAAAACTGTATGTCTTGTTCAGATTAGTACTTCCTTGATTCTTTCTCCTTGAGCCTGTTCTAGAGTCCTATGAAATCAGTATTACTAATGATTCTGACTTTGGATCAGATGCTTCTTTGTCTTTTCTTGTCATTATCGACTCCTAGGGATTTAAGAAGCAATCAACCCTTTCTCACAGGCCTGCCTGAGCTGAGCAGGTTCTGAAATGTTCTACTCCTGTAACTGCTGTTGTTTCTGTTAATTAGGCCACATAAAAATGTATTACTTCTTTTTTTTTTTTTTTTTTTTTTAACAGGAATGGAGCAGAATGATGCATTTGTTCTCAAGGGACATGTCCATTTTCTATGCATGAATGCACTATCTAAAGCTTTGCCTAGCACGTGTCAAAAACATTTGTCTTGTCTGGTAGAATAATTAAATCACAGCAACTCGTATTATAAAAAAAAGAATGCTGTTTTTTTTTTTTTTTTTTCCCCTAGATCAATTAGGTTCTTTTCTTGAAGGAAAAGGCTATAAAAATGATATATATAGAAGAAGCTTATCATTATCTTATGTTTTTAAAAAAAGAGCTGATTTTGATTTTATCTAGAAGAGATACCTAGTAAACATTAAAGACTTCAGATTCTTAGTGAACACTAAACTTCACATTTCCTTGAAGATCCTCCCTAGATGTGTAGGTTGAAATATTAATCAAATACCTATTTCAATTAGTTTTTAATTTCATTTTGTGCCCAAAGATTCATGAATTTATTAATTAAAATGATATAAGGAAACCTGTATATTTGAAGGGTCAAGCCATTAGGGAATACAATGTTTCTGCCTTTGATAATTTCAAAATATAATACTTTCTGAAGGCACTGGAAATATCAATGTACATTTATTAAGCATATTTTTCATAGTCTGAATTTCCCCGCTAATTTATTTCTGCTAGCGCTAGAAAAATAGGTATGCACATTTGCAGGTAGTAAGAAGATTTGACTTTAATGCAGCTTCAGGAAATAGTTATATATAAACACTGAATGATGTGTTCATATTTTCAGCAGAAAATCAGATTGCTGACATCAGTAGTTGTTGGAATTGAAACTTTTACAGTAAAAAAAAAAACAAAACCATCAGTACAACAATGCAAAAGCACTGCATGGTGAGATGGAGAAAAACATGAATTACTACCCAGTTTGATGCGTGCTACTGAAACTACAGAAAAGGCTTCCACTGATCACAAGGGGGTGCTGGATCAGACATTGAGAAAACGACTTTGGGTAGGAAAAGGAGGATAAGAGGGAGGTGCTTGGGTAAGGGTGTGAGCTCAGACCTTTCCGTGCTTCCAGTGGCTTACTTGTATGTGTATTTTTATGTGATTGTGAATCATTTTTAATTGAAATGTATAATTTTTTATTTTTATGTGTTTGAAGACATAGCAGAGATTTTGCATTTGAGATATAGTCTTCAGTACATTTATTTCAAATACTGACTTCCCATAATTTGATTTCATTTTTACTTTCTCAGTTTAGAATAAAATTAACCAGATCAAAGTTTTGAGCTTCTTGTTATATTTCAGTGACAGATACTACCTGTCTGCCAGTGAACCTTAAAAAAAGTAAAAGCTCTGGATTCTAAGCTCATGTTGAGAATGGCTGATATGTAGAAAGGGTTGTCATTACTGTAGAGGACACAGGCTAGTAAATAACCTAATTCAGGGAGCTGTGCAAATTTTCTGTCCTCCAGCATGTGTTATGCAGTTACTGATGTAGACGACAGTTTTATGTCTGCATGGAGACATGGTCTTAATGTAGATGATTCCTTCCTTTATTAATCAGGCTATGATCCTACCTACTCAAGCAGGACAGAGCTGTGAGAGGGTCTTTGGTGCGTTTGCATCTGAGAGGCAGTGGAAGATTGGAATAATGCACACACAACGAAGCTACAGAGCTATTTGCATATCTTGATATTATTACATGAATTGAGTCCAAGAATGCTTTGATATCTTGGTAGTTTAGACTCCAGTGATGTAGCCTTCATTTTTGCTGTTGTGTTATGTAGCATGTGCTGTATCCTGATTGAAAATGAAAGGACACTGAGCATCCTTGAGCCTGCAAGCAAGAATTTGAGAAATACAGCTGCAATTGTCTCAAGGTAATTTAAAAGCAAACTATGAAAGGAAGAGAATCAAACCACCAAATAAACTTGCTCTTAGTACTTCGTACTGAAAAAAATGTTTCCTGGAATTGGAAATATTTTGATTCAATTCAATATACTTTGAAATAAAGCATGTTAGATATTCTTTTTTCTGAAGAAAAATCAGTCATCTATGGAAGTTATTTTTCACATTTAAGGCAATTAAATGAAAATCTCCCAGATCTTCATTAAAAAGGGGTCTAATTGAAATATTTTATATATCCTATAACCTTGTTTAGAAAACAAGCAAACAAACAGATTGTATTTATATTTGTAATCATGTTTTATCTTTCTCTGCAGTTGCCTGGCATTCCGGTTTCAGTTTCACTTTGTTTGGCTTGGCTACCTGGAAGACACAGATGATGAAACATAAAAATAAGTCGACTTGAAAATGATCTTGAGTTCACTGATCACTGGAAGCATTACACCCTCCAAACACTTGAAAAAATATTCCTTGCTGCTTTGTTTTACTGAGTTTTACCATGTAGTTCAGTGTTAGTTGCAATAAGTGAAGCAGTTGCTTTGTTTTGAGACTGGAGAGACTTCCAAGATACTTTGAAGTGTTAATGACCAAGAGAGGGATCAGAAAGGGCTTTGTTGCCAGTGCTTTTGAGAAACAACCTCCTTTTGTGTTATCTCTTTCTAAATCCAAAATTGCTACAGATAGCAACAGTGCCTGCTCTGTATGATCAGTTGAAGATAAATTGAGCTTCCAACTTTATTAATACAGTTATTAATACAGAATGATTACTTACTCTTTTGGAAGAGAATTTATCTGGTTAACGAAATCCAGGAATAGGTCTCCTTAAATGGAGGGATAGTCATGCTTGGAAGGGTACACTTTCATGCTGCAGAACTTTCTACTTTTCAGTAATGCTGTGCCAAATGCAGATCTGAAATTAAACAAAAGAAGAAAAAAGGTTGCTTCTTCAAAAAGGAGAACAAAAAATTCATCAGAACCTTATGTGTAGTGTTATCCAAAACTGATATTTGAACTACTAAACCACTAAATAAAGGATACCATGGGAGCTCACCTAATTCTCATTTTTTTGCAGACTGAACTGGTGAGCATAGTCTAGGAGCATCATCTATCAAAAAAGAACGTTTATTTATTGTATTAGGTCTAGGAATTAATTTGGTGTTCAGCTACTCTGCATACTCAATACAGGCACTGCTGAATCCAGGTATCATGGCTGATACAAATATATGGAGCTAGAGCATTCAGGTACCTATCTCCTGTATCAGGGATTACCTACATAGAGATTTCATACAGAATATCTTTATCTACTCTCAGCATTTTGATGTGCAAGAGAGATAGGAGTAAAACAGAATAAGACATTTGATTAATAGAGCACTTATACTAAGAAGGAAGTCTTCAACCTGAGTCTTACAGTCTGAGGTCTTTTGTTACCCTTTCTGGTGAAAAGTGAGATAAGAGAGCTGAGAAAGAACAACAAGAATCTACTCCAAATAAGAGTCACATAGTACAAACCCTGTAATCTCTGATCATGATGGTATGCCAGAAATGGGCAGAGTAATAACAGCTTTTATCTCACAGAGGAACTGGAAGAGCATATAAAAGATTAAAAAGACCTAAAATCTCAAGTTAATAATGGGAATTTAAAACTGCCTACAATTACAGCTGTGTCATTTGGCAAATGTGAACTGGTGAGATGACTGAGGAAATGGTAGTACTTGATAATGTTTACAGTGACCAGTACAAATAGATAAAAAGAAAACTAAGGCTAGAATTAGACATTTTATTTATTTATTGAGGTGTAAATATCCATGGTTAGCCTGAAGTCATCTGAACAGCTCTTTACAAGATTCCTCATTTTAAACAATCTGGTCCTGCCTTCCTGTATGAATACATTTGGTCTCAGCCAGATTTTCTTCACTATGGTTACATATTATTTATCAGAGAGCATGTGGTCCTGAAAGTACTAATGTACTTTCAGGTACTAATTTTAGAGTGCCAGCTTTTCATGAAGAGAAACCAGAGGCCACTAAATCCATTTGGTCATATGAGACTCACATCTGTGGATGTCCAGTTAGCCTTGGTGCTTACATACATGTAACAAATCAGACTCTGAATAGTCTTGCTAATTAGATAAGAAAGAAAAAATAATAATTTTTATACTTCCAATGTGTGGAGATTGCTCTGAATGTAATGCCTCCTATTTATTTCCAAGGAAACTGCAACAGATAGAAAGAACACAATAACACTATTTGATAGAGCAAATTCTCAGCTACAAAATTCTATTTTTCATCATAGTCATCATCATTAGCCAATTTACTCAGATGAGCTAACTGAGGCACTCTTCATTCTGTGGTGTAACAACTATGCATGGCCATCTAGAACACAGTTTGTCTTTCACGTAGCTGTTTCATGTGTTTCATGCACTGCTGAACCACATCACCCTTTGCTTCACAGTGCTCATATCCATTGTTTGGATGTTCAGCAAGTGTTGATGAATGTCAGTGAGAGCCATTTTTTCCTCATTGAGGAATTCAGTTGCACATATTTGCTTGATCCGTACTTCCACATCAGATGCCAATTTATCAGAGCGCCCCTCTGCTGCTTTCTGTGACATGGCAACAAAATATAATGTCATATTGGTGGGAAGGTTCAATTCTCTACTGCCATACTACTAACATCAATGATCTTGTGGGCCAAATAGGAGGCATTTATTTCAGAGCTGCTCAAATACTTAAAACCTGCTAAGCAGAAAAAACTTGAAAGCCAGCTTTTTACAATGTCACAGTCCTGATTCCTAAAGCAGAACCCTGGAGATTTGCCAGACATGTCACAAGCAAAACAGAGTAAAATCTTCAATGCTTAAGATCACTTACTCATGTTTACTATTCATTTGTTTAGCAGAGAAAAATGGTCTAATGCAGAGGGTTTATTTTGGTTGTTATAAAGAATACAGTTCAAGTAAACTCAGAGAATAGAATAGCAATATAGTTGACGGCTACATAATCATTCTAAAGTATATTTGCTATGATGGGTCAAATTCCTTTGGGAATCCCAATGAGATTTGTATGGTTTCTGCAAACAGTGTTTGCATCACAGAGCCTGCCATCAGTATTTTATATGAAGAGAAAAATGACAGAAACTCATATTGCTAGTGTCCATCTGTGAAGCATAACACAGATTTATAATTTTAATTAAACAAGGAAAACACAATTCTGAAAGTCCAGCACTAGAAAACATTACATATATAGAAGAGGATTTTGTAAATAGCTCCTACAATTTCAAATAGACTGAACACAGTACAGTTCTAATAGGGGTAAATGTAGTAAATGGTTGCATTATGAGAACTTGAGCTCTGGATATTACTAGTGTAACGCTGTAGATCTAACTGTGACAATTTACGACAGTAATACCCAGCTGTTCACTTAAATTTACGAAGTCACATCTTTTATTTCCTTGAATGCTGATCATCTTCAATGATAAGTCCACCCTAATACTTCATAAAGAACTTGGTGGTTAATCAGACAAAGCTAGGTGGTTTTGAACTGAAGATGCACCAACTCAGGCCATTCATGTCATCCACAGAAATGGTCTTCTTATGGAAAAGGCAATAAGACTGAAGCTCAGATCAAAACTTTAACTATTATAGCTCCAGAAGAACTCGTTTAGACATTATAACTCACACCATGTGTATGTCAGGGTTACTTCCTCTTCAGATGTAAAAATAATCTGTTCATTTCCTCTTGCACATAGGACATAGATATCAGAGACAAAATCCAACATCTCCATTGCTGCTGTACCATAATAAGAGAAGATCCAAATATCCTAAAAAAGTTCTTAATAGATAAACATCCTGAAACATTGTCCAGTCATCATACTAATTTTATGCCTATGAGCACAACCTGTATGAAGCCATGCTTTTAAATGGATGGAAAATGATCTGCTATGTCCCTGGAGAATTCAGGTACCTTACTTGGAAAGTACCAGATGAGCTAGAAACAACCGTTCATTGTCTTTGATTCTGACTTTAATTTACTCAGTTGGAATATATTAAATACATAAGCAAAAGGGCATGAGGTGTAAAGTGAATGAGCAATGAGCATTCACATCTGTAAACACATCTATCATTAAACAAAAGAGTGTGGATAAATTTTTCTCACATGCAAGCAATGTGATCAGCTTTATAAAAGACTCTACACCAAATTATATAGGTTCTGTGGATAGAAAGAACTGAAAAT
Source organism: Lagopus muta (assembly GCF_023343835.1). Taxonomy (NCBI): domain Eukaryota; kingdom Metazoa; phylum Chordata; class Aves; order Galliformes; family Phasianidae; genus Lagopus; species Lagopus muta. Next base: position 9,855,612 of record NC_064433.1, on the reverse strand, counting down.
CCAAGGAGATAATGAATATCAATATGAAAAAAAGAAAAATTCCTCATAATTCATTTCAAGGAAAAAAAAAAAAAAAGAGTAGATTCTACCATTGAATAGTCAAAATTATATTAACATTTTTCTGGCTCTTTAACAATGATGCCACTGCTTACAGTATTAGAAAGCCACTGCTATATTTCTAGGTTGGCAGCATTTCTAACTTGTGTGATAGTTTCACCCAGTCTCTATCCTTTCCTAATTCAGCTTGATTCAGCTTTGGCTAAATATCATATTATCATTCTTTTACCTATACATTCACCTATACATTGAGATGTGCATTCTTCTGCATGTAGACTAGGAATAATCATTTTCAATTTGTGATTAAACTGTGAAGGACACTGAAACTGCCATAGACTGAGTCCCAAGCCCTGTTCAGGGCTTTTTTTATGGAAAGCATTACGAACCAGCACACTAGCATTGCCAGCTCCTTAGCTGGTACTTCTGGTACAATTTTGTACCCTGAAGCCAGTTGAGACCTTGTATCATACTTTCCCAAGTGAGTGAATATCAGTTAAAGTTATGAGTGTTCAGTCCATTCAAATAGGTTTTAAAATATGGCTATTTTAACATCCTAAAGATCAAGATATGTATTTTGGGTGATCCTAGGGTGATCTAGAGTTATAAAAAATAGGAGATTAGACAAGATCGTCTTGCCCATACATTGTTATGGCCACACTGCAAAAAACACAATCCACTCAACATCGGAGAGAATGCAAATTTCTGCATGAATTGCTGTGCTTTATGGCACTGAACTGAGTAACCTATTGCAGAGTCAGAAAGATGGTTTTGGTGATAAGACAGTTCAACATAGTTAATTCTGTAAACAAACATATCATCAGAAATGCATGAAGTGCTTTTCCCTTCTACTTTTGCTGAAAAGTCTGTGCTTTGCCAGACAGCTGTGCACACTGCAATTCATCTGTCTGAAAGGACAGCTGATGTCACCGTCTGGCCAGCTGGCAAGGTGTTACTATCTACATAGATGCCAGAAACACTCCTCTGAGAAGGAATAAATCAGACAACTGCACCTATGACATTGAAGTCCATTCAACCATTTCCCTGTTTCTGTTATTTAAACAGAATAGGAAGGCCCTACCTCCTCTGTTTCAAGACATCTGCCTGGAGAACTTTCTCCTTAAGGCTGCGAAAGCTGCAGATTGAAGCTCTGTGGTATGGGAAGAAAGATCTCTGTGGCATGGGAAGAAATATCTTCCTGTGCACAATCAACTGCAACTAGAACTCCTTAATGGAAAAAGGAGATAAATTATGAATATCTGCATTCCCCAGGATTCACCTGATTTCATGTGGGCGCAGTATTAAACAATAGGATTCACGTGTATCATGTAGATCATGATATATTTTCTTCTTTTATTAACATGTGTTTGTAGAGGCTATTTGAGGAGAGCCCTTCAAATCCTAACATATAATTAATAGCACAACAGAAAAGAGAGATGATGGTATCAGTGGTGTAGTAAAAAATGTATTATCACTCCATACTGTTTGACCTCTTCCAACTTCAGTGTTGTCTGTAAAGATGCATTAGGGTTGAGTGAAATAAATCTAAGAGCACCACTCTCCCAGAGTCTCCATAATAGCAAGAGGCTGACAAATGAAAGACGGTGTCCAAAGTTTCTGAAGCTTGAACTCAGCCCAGTTTTTATCCTATTTATAAAAGAAATAATAATTATCATGTACAGATTGAAAAGTTTTCTGCTGGACAACAAAACTCATAAGAATGCCTGACAGCTTCAACCAAAGGCTGTAGCTTGAAGTCAGAAAAACCTACCACCTTTTATAACAATTAGTATTTTAATTACATAAATTTAAATATGGATAAAATATATCAATGGCTACTTCAAGTTTTTAGTGGATAATTTTGTTTCCACAGAGTCATGCATAATTATTAATGAATTTAATGAATAAAGAAATTTAATTCTATATTTCTCATAAAAATTATATTAGCTCCATGGAATTTTCCCTCTTCTTTTATTGAGGGTCAGTGACAATGGTAATCCAAGTGGTTTATGATGTAAGCACTTTAAAAAATGGTATGTTGTATTCTAACCCAAGCAGTGTCCAACCTGGTCTGTGGCCTGCAAGCAGCCTGGCACAGCTCGTTCTGTGACCCTCCCCTGCCCCATTGAGCAGTCCAGCCCAGCCCAGCCCTGCCCTGGGTGCACAGTTGTCAACGGTTTACTGACTGGTCCATCCCAGTTCCGTGACTAGCCATGATAACAACCATCACTCAGCACCAACAAAACATCAATGCCCTATTAACACTGTCTGGGCAGAAACCAGAACCAGGGGAGGGTGCAGAGCAGTGCTGACTCAAGTTATGGCAAAGAATTGTAAGCATTTTTATACATTTGCTAAACACAGTCACATGAACCACAAAAAATATGCAGTCACACTTATCATTCTGATAATGAATTTTGAGAATGGATTTCAAGATTGGTTAAAAAAAAAAAAAAAGGGGTTTTGTTATATTTGCAATTCTATTTTCAGTTGACATAAATAAATTACCTGCAAATTTTCAGATGGAATGTATTGAGTTGCAATCAGAGAATCAACTCAAACAATTTGATCGTGTCTCTTCATCAGACTTTTATACAACCTCTCTAATGAGGGAGAAATATACCTCCCTTCACAATCACACTTTAGTCATGTCATTGCTTTTTGGCACTACACACATTTATGAACAACTGTTTTCAGGAATGAAGCATGGGAAGAGTAACATTTCATCAAAAATCTCTGACAAACACTTTGAGAACTCACAAAGAATTCCAACCATTTCCACTGAACCACACTGATGTAGTTATTTCACAAAAACACTAGTGTCATGCTTTTGTTGACCTCTTTTTTTGTCTGAATAAAAAATACTAAAGATTAAAAGAAGTTTTCTTACTTATATACACTGACTATATTATATATATTATGAGGGCTGCTCAGAAAGTAACAGCTATTGTTTTATTATGTTGACCTATGACATCAGAGGCAGATGTTGATGCTATAGAAGTAGAAATTGAACCTTAACTCTAACACATTTAGTTGCTGCGTGACAGATGGCAGCAAAGGGGAAAAATGACAAAATGGCACCTGATGTGGAAGTGCGTATGAAGAAAAGATGTGCAATTGAATTCCTCCATACAAAAAAAAAAGGTATCTATTGATATTCACCAACAGTTGTTGAGCATTTATGAAGACCAAACTGTGGATTCAAGTGCAGTGAGGCAGTGGGTGGTGTGCTTCTGCAGTGGAGATGGTGACAGTGGATCACCTTCAATGGTGCAGACTTTCAAAAGAGTAGAATGAGGCACTTGTTAATCGCTGGTGAAAATGCATAGCTAGTGGTGGTGACGGTGTCAGAAGGAATGCTCTTTAGCTGAGAATATGCTCTATTAAATACTGTTATCGTGCTCTTCATATCGGTTGTAGTTTCCTCAGAAATATATAGGAGGCATTACTTCCAATGCAACCTATGTATATCAGAGAATCATAGAATCCTAGAATCCTTAGAGTTGGAAAGGACCTTTTAAGGTTGATATGCGACCTAATAAAGTTCATCTACACTCACTGTGGTCCAGGCAGGCCAAAAGGTTGAACATTCATGTTCTAACCCATGTCATGCACTCCTGTTGCTATGTTTCTCCTTCTGTGACTTATCTCTGCGGTAGAGATATGTCCACTTAGGAGCTAACTGAACGTGTAAGCCCTCTTTAATTTATTTCAATTGCTTCTCAGGTTCTCTAGGCTTAGGAACTGCAAATGGATGGCTATTAATTTTCAATCTCCTCTCACTTCAATCGTTAGGCTCAGGTGATGAGCCACAGCATTCTGCTTAAAGTTTTGTTTCTTGCAGAATAGGCTTGCTAAGACAGGCTAATTTTAGCAGTAGTTTAGAACAGTACTCTCTGCAACTGTTACTTTTCATTTTGCTTTAAAAATCTATATCAAAAAGAAAGAAATGGCATACAGACACATTATAGATGAGAATATTCTCAGTTCAGTAACACATACATGAGGATCAGTCACTAGGATTAGAATTACTAAACACAGGTAAAAGGCACTAATAGAAGACATTAATAAAATTTTTTTTTCTTCCCACAATTTTAGTAGTAATTTCAATTTTCAGCTTCGGGGAAGAAAGTTCCTTGACATACATCTTGTTTTTTTTTCTTGTTTGAGCTTCTAAAAATAGACCACTGACTATCTGTCATAGGTACTGGATGGAAGATTTTTGCCTCTTTCCTATTCTTAAGGCTCTTTACCAAAAAAAAAAAAAAAAAAAAAAAAAAAAAAAAAAAAAAAAAGAATGCTGTGTTATTGTGTTATTTTTTGTTTGTTATTTGCTTTGTTTGTTATTTTTCCTTGAATCCCTGGGCTGTGAAGAGTTTCACTTTGTTCTTCTGCACTGTCCTAAAGACAACTGCTGGACTGATCCCAAGACCAAATCTATGTATCATGCAAGCAATGAACTTGTAAATACAGTCTTATAAGAAACTGGGACACATCATCTGATGTGTATAGAAAACATTATTTCCAAGCTGGTAGCATATTCTTCTACATGTAGTAGGTAGTCTGTAGGCATGCAACAGTACGATTAAACAAGGAAATAGGAAAAAAGTCTGTAACATTATGTTTGTAGGTCACATAGTTACAGCAGTTGATTTTTGACTCCTTTTATTTTGCAAATTTCTTCTTTTTCTATCTCTGTTGCTGCTCTTCATTTACTGAAAAATAGCTGCACTATGTAACTCATACAATTCTTGACGGTTTGTTTTCTGCCCACATGATCTAGACCTGTAACTGTGAAGTTGAACAGTTGCTAAATTTCTTTCTGTTCTCAGCAAAGCTGTGAGCAAGACTAAAAGCTCTGGAGTTGTCTTTGTATGATGTTAAAAATAAATTTTAGAGCTTAATATCTTAAGAAGATGGATGCTATCAGACTTGTTGCTAGCCAAGTCAAATTCCTGAGTTACCAATAGAACAGTGTCAGAGATTTTTAAACTCTAAATTTACTATATAAATACAGATTAATTAATGTCTACAGGGCCTTCATATAAACACCCACTAATCTGTTATAAAGGAAACATGAATGATCCTCATCACTAATGAAAATTTCCTCAGGGACTTCAGTGAGTGTTGGATTAGACAGTAAATGCTTAAAACTTCTGTTAAACAGCAACACACACTTCTTATTGTGGGGAATGGTATTTTTCTACCAGTAATATAGAGCCAGCATTTTAGGTTTGATAAGACTCTTAAAATCAAAGGATCATAGGCTAGCATGAGTTGTAAGGGATCATCAAGTTCCAACCCCAGCAGGTGACCCAACAAACTAATGTTAATATCTGTATCTCTGAATGGTGTGCAATCATAGTGAGAAGGGTAAAGAACGGGAAGACAGGTCTGGGAAAGGTAAAAAGATAATCTTCCCTGATGAGGAGTAGAAGGATTTTAGGGAATAATAATGTTTTGAAACAGAACATTTGGGAATTTATGATGCTTTCACAATACTAATTGGTCATACCTCACAGTGTCCCTGCTGTAAGTAATACTGAAAGCTTCAAGGTACAAGACCATTTTTCCTATGAATTGTTTTGGATGTATTGATTTGGGAGGTTAATATCTGTTTGAAGTTTGTGCAGTGTTGAGAAACTTTGGGATAATTTGTTAATTCTAACTTTCCTCCATATAAGTTTTCAATCAACAAAGTTGATAAAATATTTAATTATCAAATTAAAAATAATCTTTTTCCCACTGTCAGAATTCTAATTATATGAGTCCAAAATCCTCATCCAAAGGTTAAAAATTAGGTTTATCAAGCCTTTCCATTTTAGGTATAAAACACTGTAGGATGAACTAGGCCTCTGAGATGGAAAATCCCAGGTCTGATATGCACTTTGTTTTCCAGCCTCTCCTGCTTGTATGACAGAAAACTTGACTAACAGGAAGTTTATTTATAAAATTATATTGTTGTTTTGAGCTGTTCCCAAGGAATGGAATCTTTGGATAGGAGTTTTTGGAGGTACTGTACTGAGAAAGAAAGAACAAATAACTAAAGTAGATATTTGAAGGTTCTTGGGAAGAAATCTGTAGAAAATAAAAAAAGCAGGAAATCCTCTTTAAAAACAGACTAAAGAAAAAGACAAAAGCTACTGGAGAAAGACAGAGTGTCAGTAGATGTTATGGCATGTGAACAGGGTAGTCATGGAGTTAAGACAGAGTAAGGTCAACATTTATGATAAGGTGGCTGAAGTACAGAACAGAGAATCAGTCAGACTAGAAGGGATTATCTATCCCAGAAACAGCTGAAAAGCCACATTTAAATTTTATTCATACTTCTTTTGTTTTCAGAATCACCATTATCTGTTTTTTGACCTGGAAAAAATGCTTAGTTTCAAAATATAGGAATCCTGAAAAGTTCATTATCCTTATGCTGGTACTTTCCTAACTCTTCTAACTTTCTGGGGTTTTTCTCTTTTGGATTTTTGCCTCTCCTAGCATCCAAACAAAATAATGTTTTCATGTTTTCCATACTTCACACTGTGTTTAGCCCCATAATCAAAGTTTTCAGAAATAGTTAAGCTATCGCTTATGTTCTTAAATAATTAATTGCATTAGTAAATAGAAGGTAGCAAAAACAAATACAGTCAAATAGTGTATACTGAGTTTAAATTTTCTAGTACCTTAAGATTGAAGTTGTTGAATCATGTGACCCCTCCAACATGCATTTAAACAGATCCCTTCCATCAGAAGGCAGAGTACATACAAAACAATATTAGAAGCAAAGGATCATAGAATATCTGAAGTTGGATCATCAAGTCCAGCTCCTAGTTCCACAGTGAGCCACCCAAAATTCAAAACATATTTCTGAGAGCACTGTCCAAACACTTCTTGAAGTCCAGCAGTCTTGATGCTATGACTACTGCCTTTGGAGCCTCTTGCAGCACACAATCACCCTTTTAGTGAAGAACCTTTTCCTAATGCCCAACCTGATCCTCCCCTGATGCAGCTCCATGACATTCCCTCAGGAAAGCAGAGCAGGACAGTCCCTTCTTTTATTTGTCTAGCAGTGCTGGATCTGATGCACTCTATGGAATGCTCACTCAGACTCTACTTGCACCAACCAGAACCCAAGATCCCTTTCTGTGAGATTGTTCTCTGGGCTCTTGTTCTCTGGGCTCCCCAACTCTGAGCATGTATCCAGGGTTTCCTTGTCCCAGATGCAGAGTTTAGCACTTGCTCTTGATTCATGTGCTTGATTCAAGTTCATATGCTTGGTGATTGCCCACCCCTCTAATTTGTCAAGATCTCTGCAAGGCCTCCATACTCTTGAGGAAATCAACAGCTCCCCTCAATTTATTGTTGACTGCAGAGTTACCATATCTTCAAGTCCTACATCCAAATCACTGACAAAAACACAGAAGACAGCTGGCCTTTAAATGGAGACCTGTGGAACCTCACAAATGAGTGGCAACCAGCACGACATAATTCCTTTTACAATAACACTGTGAGCCTGACCAGTCATTGAGTTGTCCACCTATGATAATTACGCTTTTATCTAGATGAATGCAGAACATTTTGCCCAGAAGGATGCTGTGATTAAACGGTATCAAAAGCTTTGCAGAAATCCTAAAAGATTTCATCAACTGGTTTTTAGGCAGGTAACCTTGTCATAAAAGGAAATTAAGTTTGTTAAACAAGACTTTCCCCTCATGACAAATGACTGCATTATCTCTCAAGTGTTTTTACAACACAGAATAATCTTCTCCATAATTTTACCAGGCACTGAAGCGAGACAGACAGGCCTGTAATTATGAGAGTCTTCTTTTCTGCCCTTCTAGAAAACTGGGAACATGTTTGCCAATTCCAATCAATAGGAACCTCTATAGATTCCCAAGAGTACTGAAAAATAGCTGAGAGAGGTCTCCCAGTGACATCAGCCAGCTCTTTAAGTATCCTGGGAAGAATTCCAGCAGGCCCTGTAGACATTAATGCATCCAGGTGGAGTAGCAAATCCAGCACAAATTTGGGTCTAGCTGGGAGTTTATTGTTATCACAGTAACAGTACACCAGCTTGGGGCTCCAGGAGTCCCAGAGCCCATCACTGGTGCAAGACAGAGGTGAAGAAGGCATCAGCCACCTTTCTTTGTCCACATCTTTATTTGTGAGGTGATCATCCTTATCATGTAATAGACCAATATTATCTCTTGTCTTTATCTTACTGTTAACATAATTCTAAAGTATTTTAAAAATATATTTTGTCTCCAACAGTGTAGACCAACTTCAACTCTACCTGAGCTTTGGCCACACAGATTTCTTCCCCACAATGATGAACAGCATCTTCATAGTCCTTCCATATTACCTGATCTTACCTTCAGTCGCCATGAACTTTGTTTTTCCATCTAAGCTTTAGAGGATTCCTGCTTAGACAAACCTGCCCTCTGCTCTGTCTGCATGATTTCTGACATCTCTGAATTGCCTGTTCCTGAGCCCTTAAAAGGTGCACCTAATGCTCACTTTGATAATCAATTCCTTGAGCCTGCCTGAAGTCTGCTTTCCCAGCATCCAGGTTTGAAGTTTGGTGGCAGTTTTCTTCCCGTCACCAAAGATCTTAAACTTCATGGTCACCATGACCAAGATGTCCACTCACCACTTCACTCACAAGACTCTCTGTTTACAAGCAGCAAATCTAGGAGGGCACTTTTGCTAGTCATATACATTATTATCTGTACCAGGAAGTTATCATCAAGCTGTTTTAGGAATCTCCTGGACCTGTGTGGTGTTCTCATTTAATGATGGCAACTTGAAATCACTTGTAAGGACAAAGGTGGCTAAGGTATTTTTTAGTTTCTTAAAGACTATTTCATCAGTGTTGTCATCCTGGCTGGGTGGCCTACAGTACACTCCCCCAGTGACATCCACTTTATTTACTTGTCACTTAATCCTTAACCAGAGGCTTTCAACTGTGTCATCACCATCTGTGAGTTTTACACAGCCCAGCTCCTCCCTCACACACAGCACTACCCCCCCCACTTTGTTCTGCCCTGTCTGTCCCTTATGAAGAGCCTATAACGGTCTATCGTGACACACCAGTTGCAGCACTCTTCCCACAAGGTTTCACTTATGCCAGTGATGTTGCAGCTCTGGTACTGAGCCAAGACTTCTCACTCCTCTTGCTTGTTCCTCATGCTGTGAACGCTGATGTATAAACATTTCAAATGTGCTTCATTGTACCCAGCACCTCGTGGAGATATTTTTAGCTGCTTCTAAACTGGTCAATTGTTTTATGCAGGTATCTAGCATGTGCTGATGGCTAAGCTTTACCAATGTCATATCTAAATTTTATCTATGCAGGCAAATAACATGCTAGGCCAGACTTGGATGCATCCCATCTACATCAGACATTGTGCAGTGCCCTCTTCATGACTGCTGCAAGTCAAACTGTTGATTATGGGAATAGCTTCTCATTAGTGTTTTGTTGGCACACAGTCATCGTGTTATGATTAGCCTGCGATCCCCTGACCACTGCAATCACCCATGTAAATAATCCATTACCTACTTACAAGCAGCCAGCCAGATACATCACGGCTCTTTTTTAGATAATGAAAGGGCGCTGCATCCAAATCAGTTAGTTCATAATTAGATCATTACTGACATAGACAAGCTTTCACTTTAAAACTGCAGCTCATGTGAAGTCTCAGAGTTTTTACCTTCATAGTACAGCTTGCCATCTGCTTCACATCATAGGTTTTTCCTACAGCCAATTTCAGAATTGTGAGATGCTGATGTATGTCAGTCTTTATATATAAATCCTGAAAACTGCCTTCAATGATAGGGGCTGGGCGTTTATGGGAGTTTAACTTCTCAAAATTTGTCATTGTTTTTTATCACACAGTGATCACAGGGCTGGATACCTCTTCTAAGAAGAAAGGCTGAGGGCTCATGGCTTCCTTTGAGTATTTAGATGGGCCTTATAAACTAACAGGGAAAAGGAAAATGGTTTTCAATTAAAAGAAAGGTGATTTAGATTAGCTGTTAGATGAAAATTCTTTACTCACAGGGTGGTGAGGCAAGGACACAGGATACTCAGAGAAGTAGTGGATGTCCCATTGCAGAAGGTAGAGAGCCCAGATCAACCAGATGTGGTGGGTGGCAAACCTCTCTATGGCAGGGGGTTGGAACTAGGTGATCCAAGTTGACATTTCCTATTGAAAACATAAGTATTCATAGATATAAGGATAGAAAAAGAGATTTGTATTGAAATTTTCCAAAATTTTCTTGAAGTTCATTGCTTATTCTTCAGCTTTCAGGTCCACCTCAAAGACAAGTTCCTTAGTAATTTTAGATTGCTAAACAAACTTGCAGCTCACTCTGATTCTAGATTTTCTTTCTATTAACATTTGCAATTCCTTCTATTTCTCTTAAATTATAATATGAAGAAGAGTCTTCTACATAATCTCAGTGCTTTCATTACCTGGCTCTCCTCCCTCAGACATCTGATATTAAATTTCTCTCTTAGTATTCTCCAAATATTTGACATTTACCACTATAAAATTTATCTTTTTGAAGCTACACCTTTGTTGATTTTCCTTCTAGACCAAATATTTATTGTACAGGCCTTACTATACTTACATTTATCCTGCCAACTTTTCCAACTACAACATTCAGATATTATTTTTCAAAAACCTGTTAACCTAATACTAATAAATAAGGTTATAGTGAGTTCAGGATTTTTACTGCCATTAGAGTTAGCCCTGAGAGTCCGTGCAGTTTTGATTAAAGCCAGTTTATACGCTGTAAATGAGTAACAGCTGTTCCTGACATCTCTAGGAGACTTGGCAAATTAGACCACCTCACATTTGAGGAAGCTGCAGGTGGGGGATGACAAGTTTCATTTGTGGTCTTCAAATCGGTTCCCTTGAATTAATGCTCTGTATCAAAGACAATCTTATTTTTTAACATTTTGATGAAGAGAGGAAAAGAAAAGAAAAAGATAAAAAATTCTGAATAGCAGATCACAGCTCTATAGACCTCTTTTATATTTATATTTTTATATTTTAGCTTTTATGAGAAGGGCAAAAAAGGAGAAAGAATAAGCACTCCCTCATGGTTTAGAATGTCAAACTCTCATAGCAGCCATAATCCAGATGAAGGGTGGTCAAGGAAAGCGCTAAGCTGTTACAAAGCTTTTAAAAACAGCCAGAACTTCAAAGTTTGCTCCAAAATTTGCAATTCTTAGTTCATTAAAATATTGATTTTTCTGAATAACCTGTGCATTCACTTTTCTCTTGAGAGCCCAGTAATCTGTCTCTTCCATTACTAAGATGTTCTGTGCAATGTTGCATCAATTTTTTGCTGCTTGAAGGAATGTGCAGACAGAAGACCTAAGGAGAAGATCTCAGGTATGTATGTTAGACAGGCACCAGGTCTATGTTGCATTTCTACTGAAACAAAAATGTGTGATAGTGAAACCTGAAATTCATTGATCCTAAAAGATACTAGGGGAAACTGACATGTTGGCATTGCCCTTGCAAGCATGGTAACAGGTTGTGCTTGTAGTGCAACCTATGTTTTACAACCAAACTTTTATATTGCCTTTATATTTGATGTCACCTCCTAGAATGTTATACAGAACTACTAGTTCTTTTTTATTATATCAGACAGAGTGATTCCACTTCCAAATCTTTTTTTTTAATTATTTATTTTACTTTATTTTATTTTAACAAGCTATGCAACAAAATAAAAAGTTCTTTTCTCCATTGCAGTAATGAGAACATGCAACTATGTGGTTGGGTCTCAACTGAGAGATCTGAGGGATTTTCTGTGTTGTTCTCAACTGCATGCTTTTCACAGAAAGATGTTTAGGCCAGAAGGAAACTACAGTCAACATTTTACATAGGAGATAGGAAGACTGAAAACACCATGATATGCCATTGGCATGCACAATAGGAGAATTCAGAAGAACTAATGTTTGTTTCAAATCAAATGAGAAATTTTAATCATAGAAAAGAATTCTGAACTTCTGGAATTAGTTCCTGGTAATTGTTCTAATCTATTTGCAAAAGCAAAGATGTGGCAATAGTTCTAACCTGAAATCATCTGGAGACCCTTTGACTGGAAGAGATAGGAGTGTGCTGCAAATTCCAATCTGTAACACGTCTGGTTCAATTTTTTTTTTTTTTTCTTGCATATGAGAAATGCTGCATTAAAAAGAACTTCTTTATTCAATAGTGTGGTAAGAAGCTGTTGCTGTGTGTAGCTGCTGTGGTTATTGAGTCTAATATTATCTCGGCGCACCAGCAAGCCTCAACCATCAGTTTCCAGGAATTTTTGTGCTTCTAGAATATGTGCCAGTTCTATTAGAAGTTCTGTCCTAGAAGCAATAGTCCACCAGAAAAATGAACAGGGAAGCCAACTGAGATAGCAACTTCATAATGTTATTAATACATGACTTCAGAAACCTAGAGACAACTCAAATCCCTACCATAATGCATCAGAGATGAAATGCCTTGTACAACTCTTCCTGTCATGTAGAATCTTAGGAGAAAAAAGTAAAAGCTGTTAAGAAAATAATTGTAAACTCTTCACAGATCTGAGTTGAGGAAAACAAACAAGCCAAAGACCTCATGCGCGATTATGTAATTAGGATTCTGATTGAAGCTGACATTTTTCATTTCCATAAGAGAATTAGGCATTTATTATTTCATTACACTCCATTCTGCTAATGTGGTTCATCTTATACATTTTAAAATGTTGCCATTTAACTAGTATTGGCCTTAAACCATACTTCTAATTACTCACTTCAAAAATGCTTGTTTGTCATCTAATTCTTTGATTTTTTTTTACATTAGACTACAAGAATAGTATATGAGACCTCTATCTGATGCCAAAGGATATTTATCTTTGATCATTTCAATCCATCAAATGCCCTAGTGAGTCAAAATGGAATCTGCAATCCACTTAACAATCACTATTGATTTGAAAATGTTGATATTTTGGGTAATCCTCTGAGAAATGCCATTACTCTCTTGCACAGCATTACTGAGTGATCAAATGCATGCATCTATTATCCCTTATAGCAAATAATATAAAGGTAGAAGCAGATAAGATTGCAGCACACAATTAAGCTAGGACAGGGATAACATAGGAAGATATAATGCTGTATGGAACACTTATGCTCTATTAGCAAAACCAAGCTAATGGAATTGTTGCCTTAAATCAAATCTTAACTATACTAGTCAATTACAACTCTGGCTGGGATGTGCAGTATATGGATAGAACATAGTTAATCTTTCTCTTCTACTAGACATATCGAGATACAAATGTGCTTAACTGTGTACTGTTATCTTACAGCTGAGTCTCATGACACTTCGCATCTCACTCTGCAGCAAGATTTTAAGCAAACATATGCTAAATGGTTTAATGGTTTAATACAAGTTCAGGTGGTGACAAATAGCCAAAGACATTTCCAGCATGCTGCTGATCGTTTGTGTCATTACAGTCTTTGTTACTTCAGAGTGAAAAAGCACAAGGGAACAAGTGGACTTGTCATCTATAGCTGGAATCCATATCATGGATTGCTCACTTTACTGTGCAATTTTGAAAACAAAGATGTAGAATTAATCAATTTTATTTCATAGTTCTTGGATAATAGCTAAGTGTTGTTTGTTTGGCCTTCCAGCAACAGACAATAATACATAAATCCAAATAAGATTTCTTAAAACTCACTACTTACAAGTGACTGCCATTCCCCAGCAACTATTTTCACAGCTTGAGAAACAGCTATTGCCATTTTCTGCAATGGAAGATTTGCACTGGAAACCTGATGTTTTCTAGTTTTGTAAAGTGCTGTAAAACCTGAAGTGCACAGTATCAGATGCTGCCATTGTGCGATACTAGGCTTTGTTTTGAAGGTAGTGATAGATTTAGAATTATCAGGCTGAATCTGTAGACACAGAAGTTAATTTCATTGATAAATATGCCCTTTTTAATCCTAACATTACAGTGAATGGTTAATTCTAGTCTAATTCTAAATGACTGTCATTTCCCCTGTCATTTCCCCTAAAGTAGAATGTCTTTAGTAAGTTAGAATATAGAATATATGTCTAAAGCTGTCATTTCCCCTGAAGTAGAATGTCTTTAGTAAGTTAGAATATATGATCACTAGTATGCATGTGCATAGTTGCCGGTCAGGTGTTTCTCAGTAAAGCAGTTAAATAGATAGATAGATAGATAGATAGATAGATAGATAGATAGATAGATAGATAGATAGCCTGAGTTAGTCTGTTTTCTTGTTTCCCTTTCTCAGCTAAAAAGCAATCAAATCTCTGCTTTCCCAGAAACCATTAGCCAATTACAGCAGTGGTCTGGCAAATATGCTGTGCAGAATTTACAGACATATATTAATTATGCAGATTTTTTTTTTTTAAGTTGTACAAATGTTATAAAAATCTTTGATTTCAGTTTTCTTATCAGCTGAGTATAACACTGACATAAAGTTTGCCTCAACACTGGTTCCACCCCTTTCTTATTTTTCCACTGGGTCCTATTAAATAGATTTTACTGCAAAATGGACTCTCATACAAAAGTTAAGTACGCTATAACAGGCAAAAGCAGGAATGCAGATAGATTACTGGAAAAGCTGAGTCATATATGAGCTGCCAGCAATGTAAAGTGGCAACACAGAAATATCTGCTTGGATATACTTTAATAGAAAATGGAAGGACATAGGCAAACAACAGGAGCAGATTCAAGAAGCATCTATTTGAGCATCTGCTCAAGAATTTGAGCACCTGTAATGTTATTTTTATAATAAACATTCTGTCTGAAGAAGCACTTGGCAGTTTTCATCTGTTTTTTAATGTTCTAGTCAGCCTTGGTTTCATTAGCCGAAAGTGTATCAGTGGTTTAGTAAAGAAGCAATACCCCTAAATTACCATTGTATCATAGTTGTCATTGTGATAAATGAAGAGAGGTTAATTGAATGTATATTCAAATGAACTCCAAAGGCTGAGATTTCACTGGGGTTCGAGTTTGGTGCCACGGTGAGGGAAAGCTTTTGTCTGGAAACTCCTGAAGTTTAAGCATCTGGAAATGCACGAGAGAAAACAGTGGAAAAGATTGTTTTAAACACAGCATCTGGGTGCCCCTTTGTGGGCTGTCATGTTATTGCACTGGAGAGTATTCTGACAAGGTATCTGCAGTATTTCATTACCCGAGATTATTGGTATCTGCCTTATGTTTATACTCTTTGTAAAAATATGTCATTTTGAAATTACACTTTTGCTGCTTCAGTATCTTTGCTGTTTCATTATGTGGTATAAGTTATCCACCTGATATTCTACTGTAGCATAGTACTTTATTAAAATACAAGGCAGATTAATGTTATGAATCATTTATTAAACACATTTGAATCAAAACACAGTACCAAAAGGAGAAATATTACTGTGAGGATGGGGAAATGCGAGCAGAGAGTAAAGAAGCAGGAAGAGTTACAGATACAGTTACAGTTACAGATAGAGATACAGTTAGCAGATATAAGAGGAGTAATCTTCCATCTTGGTGCTGCTCACATCAGTCTGAGAGATGTATCAGAAAAAAATATATAGCTAATGAATTCATACTTCTAAATACTTCTGAAAAAAATGGCTTTAACAGTTCAATTTATTATAGAATTACAGAATTGATGAGGTTGGAAGGAACTCCTGGATGTCATCTTGTCCAACCCCACTCAAGCAGAGATGCCTAATAAGTATTTACAGACATTGAAAAGATCTATTCTGAGCCTTCTCTTCACCAGGCTGAGAAGCTTCATCCCTCTTAGGCTCTTCACATAACTACGTAAGTCAGGCACTTCAAGAAGTTAATCATCTGTTTGGCTGGACTCATCCCAATATGTCCATGTGTCTGAGCCTATACACTCAACCCTGAACTCAACCTGGCACTCCAAATGTATCTTACCAGTTCTCAGTACAGGGGAAGGATCATCTCCCTCAACATGTTCTGTAGTCCAAGAGCTCGTTGTCCTTCTTTTCTGTGAAAGCACATTGCTGGCTCACATTCATCTTGATGCTCACCAGTACTCCATCAGAGCATTTTCTGTAATTCTCCTTCCCAGCTGATTGACCCCTAGCCTGTGATGGTACATGGGGTTACTCCTCCCTAAAGACAGGCCTTGGTATTTCTCTCTGCTGAACTTCACAGATTTCCTACCGGCTCATTTCTTCATCATTTTCAGGTTGCTCTAGGTAGCAGTAAAATGGTCTAGTATATCAACCACTACTCCTAATTTTGTACTTTCTTCAACCTTGCTGAGGCAGCACTCTGTCCAATCATCCAGACCACTAATGAATGTATTTAACAGTAGTGGTCCTGGTGTCAGCTTCTGGGGTACTCCTCTAGTGATTGGCCTCTGGCTCGACTTCAGGTTGCTGATTACTACACTTTGTGACCAGCAGTTCTTCCAGCTTTTAATCCATCTTACTGTCCATTTATCTAGTCCATACTAAATCATTCTGTCTATGAGGATGCTGTGGGAGAAAGTGCTGAAAGCCCTACTAAAATAAAAATAAAAATCCCCTTTTCTCTCCTCTTTCACTGCCCTAGTTATTTCCTTGTAGAAGGCTTTCAGATTGCCCAGGAACAATTTTTCCCTTTCTAACATCATTATGACAACTCACTTCATATGTTTGGAAAAGGCTTCTAGGACAACTGCCTATACATCATCTTTCTGAGAACAAGATGTGGTCGACTGACATATAGTTCTCTGTATCCTCTGTGTCTGTGAAGAAGATAACAGTGACATTTGCTTTTTCACAGTCCTCAGAAACCTCCTGTGATTGTCATGACCTTTTTGTGGTTGTTGAGAGTAACATTTCAATGGCATCAGCCAGAAATCTCAGCACTTGCAGGTGCATTCTGTCTTCTGTCTGTCCAATTTATTTATATGTTCTTTAGCTCAGTCCTCCTTTATAGGGGGAAACCTATTTATTCCTTGATTAAGACTGATGATTCATTGCACTCTTTCAGAAATAGAAAAAAAAGAAACAGACTTTGACTTGAACAACAGAAATCATAACAGAAGAGTCATGTAAGAAAAGAATCATCTCACTTGCACTTCAATAGAACCAAGAGTTAGAGAAAATCACACCGTTAATTATTATTACTTTTTAAGAAAATATTTTTAAGTACTAAACAGAGAACAAGAAATGTGTTTTATAATCTTTTTTTTTTTTTTTTTTTTTCAGTATCTGCTGTGGGATGGACCATATTTCTCTGTCCTACAATTCTCCATCCTAGAATTCTATCATATTTGTAGCTGTTATTTACCATTATCCTTCTACTAGTTTTTCCTCTTCCTAATTAGTTCTTTTCTCATTTTCTCAAAATGACATACAATAGAGGCAAGATAGAAGTTGCATCAGTGTAAGTTTGAATATCAAGACAGCTATGAATTTCAGTAACAGTTCCAGGAAACCTCCGTACTTCATTGGAAAATTCTAGAGCTAGGCAGTAGTTGTTACATAGTGGAGCATCTCTGAAACCTTATTTATCTCCAAATTTTGGGTCCTGAACAGCACGCATGGGAAGAAATTATATTTATTTTTAAAAATCTTTATTTTATTGAACAATGGATCAGTCTGTAATATCCTGAAGCATTTCCAAAAATGAACACCAGAATTTAAGATTGACTGCCCTAGATGAGTGCTGCCACAATACATACTGTGCTCTGTCTTTCTTTCTCTGATTGTCAGTGTTTTTTAAACCCCAAGCTACTTTTCTCCCTAGTCAGTATAATTTATCTGCAGAATTCTCTGAATTCTGTTCCTCCTTTGTGCCTCATTTTTTTTTCTTATTTCATTCTTAGTTCTTTTCTGCCAAATGACACTTATTAAACTGAAAAAATGCAGATACAAATTCTAAACTTAAAAGCCTAGAGAAAAAAAATAATCAACGTCGTCTAATCCATGAGGTAGAAAGATATTTGGTGTACAGATCTGCTAAAAACATTTTCTGCAGTCTGCTTTCAGTAACCAAAATGAGTCCAGAAGACATAACAGGCACAGATGCCAAGGAAAATAGACCACAGTTTTTAAGGTGTTCTCTGGAAAGAAGAAATCCCCTCAAACAAATCCCTGTTCTTCTATGCCTGACTTCAAACTGCTCTTCATTCTGCACATGAATTGTCCCAGCTTCATACTGGCTCTGTCAGCTGGTCAGCCTTCGCCTTCCCCCAGACCCCCTTCCTTAGATCAGCTCCACTGCCTGCATCCTTTCTTACATTTGACTTCCTTAAGCAAACTGAAATTCTTTGTAACTGCCCATAGGTCTTTAATAGCAATGTTATTTTTCTATTTTGTTCTCATTTTAAATGGTCCTGCAACAGTAAGAACTGGAACAACTTATTTCTAATGGAAACTGTATTTATCTGGACAACGCTACCTTTCCTATAGTTCATGGCTGAGAACATAAATGAAATCTTCAAGTTTTCTACATATTGTATAAAGTGGTTCAGAGATTTATCTTTTTTTTTTTCTATATCAAAACAAGTACAATTTAGAGAACAAGAGTTCAAAGTCAACAAGCTTTTCTTGCACGAATCTCTAGCAGCACAGCTGTGTATTCAGCTTTATAAGAGCACTACCAGTGAAATCAGATAAAAAGGTGCATCATAAACCAGATTCTCATGAAGTCCTGGACACAATGTCCGTGAGACATAACATCTCAAGAGAGAACAGCACATCTACTTTCAGTACAGAATAAACCTTTGATCACATTCATCATTAAAGTATATCTGAAACAGCTTTTAAAAATAAAAAGCAATGATTATCTGGAAATTAATTTGCTTGTGGCAGATCTTGGTGAGTTAGGATGTGTGCAAGTAAACAAAATCTTAGGCAAATTATTGAATATATACTCATCTTCTGTTCTTCATTTATTACAGACAAGTAGCATTTCCCAGCTTAGAAAGAGAACCAGTGTTCTAAATGGTCAAAATGATGAAGAGAGAACATTAAAAATAAAATTTAGTTGTGCAACCTTAATTCTTCCTTTATGCAGTGTGACATGGTATTTTAATACTTGTTAATCTTTTTTTAATCTTATGTTATATGCCACACAATTTATATTTAGTTGAGTCCAGATTCTCAGGTAAAATTTAAAACTCAACAACAACAACAAAATCCTGTTTTTTCTGTCTACCATAGGTGTTGCCTCATAGAAACATAACATACAGACTCTCAGGGAGGAAATTACATATAGCCTAATGAAATACAGACATCTGAATGCTTCACCCATCTGCCTCTGCAGGAGACCCAGTCTTCTTAATTTATTGTCTTTCTTACTCTTCACATGGAGATCTAATTTAATTGGTTTTTTTTTGGCAGTTCAGGAAATCATGCAGAAATGTTTGGCATCACCATTCCCTTGGGAGAAAATATAGCTACGACTTACCAGGAAGAGCATGTTTAATGGTGCAGTGTGTGCCAATGTTGTCTTGTCTTTACATAATTGCCCAGAAGCCAAATCACTCAACCGAGAAGTGAGACCATTCAACATATTTACGGGCACTGAACTCAAAGTGTAAAAGGAATGTTTAACCATGGATTATCCTGGTGAAAATACTTCCCCTCCACATGTGTTGAGGGAATGTGAAGTTTTAAACACAACTTCATCAAGGTGTGTTTTGTATTACAGAATCGATGGGTTTGTTTAAATAATCCTCTGGGACAGGAACCTTTTTCCTTCCTGGCTACTGCCAGGCCTCTTGCTCTGTCTCTGGCTCTTGTGCACCTGACTGCATAGTGGCTGTTCTTCAGCAGGAGGCAAGACAGTGCTCTATGGTGCATAGTGCACTGCTCTAGGATGGGGATATGAAAGGTCACTTCCTCTGACTGATAGGGATCAAAGAGGAACTAGGCAATTTGACACATGTAGGAAAGGTGAGCTTCCACTTTGTCATATGAAGGTAAGTATAGCCTTGACTCCTTGGACATCTCCAAGGAACCTAAATATAACAGAAACAACTGACTCTCCAAGCAAGATTGCATTAGATGCTCTATATCTTTGCAGGGCAAGCAATTCTGTTCTAGTCATGGATGACTGATATTACATGATCAGAGGTTGCTGAGGTCACAGAGAGCTTCAAGCAAAGTACAAAAGTATCTAAAGATCAGAGAGATGTGTGTGTTTAGACAAAGTGAGATTGCTGTCTTGCAGTACTCTGGGCCTAGTCTTAAATCAAGCGTATTCTGCATACTTTCTGAAGTAAAGGTACTTTTAGTGTCTTACTATGTGCTTTTGTGTGTGTGTGTGTGCATGTATGTGTTTTTTTTTAAAGATAAAGATTACTAACACGGCAACTAATCAGACTATTGACTTCTTACTTCAAGTGAAATAACAGTTATAAAGAAAATTACAACTTTTGAGGACAAGTTATTAGACAAAATCAACTCTCCTGTGTTGGCTCATTTGAATTATCTGAAGGTGCAGTAGGGGATCAGTCCCAGCCTGTATAAAAATAGAGTATGTATTCCAGTTTGAGCATGTGAAAAAAGATGGGACTGCTTTGTATTTTTTGGTTCCCCTCAGCCTTTTTTTTTTTTATAATGTACTAGCTGTAACAGATTCCCAAATGCTTAAAACTTAATCATCATCAGTAGCTGAGTAGAAGACTGAAAGACAATTGCAGCAGGGCTGTTTATCTGTTTAAGATTCATTTCCTCAGCCCTTATTTGACACAAAAACAGATGTATCTCTGTCATTCCTCTGACCTCTGTGGCAAGATGAACAGCTAGGCTGATACATTTATTGATCAGAGAATGAAGCACTCCATGGGAAATAAGCTATAGATGCCTTGCTGCGAAATTGAAGATTTAACATCTGTCCCATGCAGATGGTAATTAATCTTGAATCTGTAATGCCCACAATTGCTTGGTTGACAACATTACTTTCTTAATCTGGGAGCATGGATAAACAAATGTATTGGATTGCTCTATGGGTAACATTTTATGAATGTGTTATAATTGCACATGCAGACCATAAATCACAAAGATTTCTCATCTACATTGCTAATTGTGTTTATTATTGGAAATGCTTCTCATGTTGCTTGGTATTCACAAACTGTTTGATTTCCCACTGTTGCATTTCCATGCCCGTGTAGAAAGTGAAATCTTTACTGCTGCAAATATATTATGAGCCATTATCTATTCTCTCCGTTCTAATTACCTAGTAACTATGTGCATGCATATACAAATAGTCTGAATATTATTTTTTATTTTGCAGAGTCTGCTATTATGAAATAGATTTTGCTGTCTAGATAATATATCAGTAATAAGATGTTAATGGTTATGTTTTATCCTTTTCTGCCCTAAGACAGCTGTACTATTTTCACCTTAACACTGCTACTTTTTGTTCTGATCCTACCTCCATCTCTTCCTTTAAGGATTTGTCCATTATGTTGCTGTAGATATATCTATATTCTTGGCAGGATCATAGCGTTTTCATATCTTAAATTCTCAGTTATTATACCAGTAGTTTATTCTAATTTGAGTAGAAATTACTGAGATTAAATCTACAATTAAAACATATTTTCCAGTATGAGGGATGCTTGCAATAACTGAATCCCTAAAAATCAACTGCTCTTGTAGAGAACTATGAAAATGCTTGCTGAACTGTCTAGACTCAAAACTTCCAATTGATTAAATATCTAAAAACAATTACATTCTAGTTTAGGCATGTTATAACTCATGTATTTTAAATCCAAAGAATGGTAAATTGCTGGTTTCATTTCTGATTCATATCAATAGCCTTGGGGAGCTTGTTAGTTTGTGCAGATTAAGTCTCTAAAGGTCCCTTCCAATACAAATCATTCTATGTTTCTGTGATAGTGTGTCATGGTATTTGAGTCAAATCACTACACTCTCACTCTGAGATACTCCTTGACACAGACTCCAAGGAGAAGAGGGAAAAATGGAGCTTTCCGTTATTCACTTATGTAAGCAATGGTTCTTCTCTCAACGAAGTCTCCAGTACTGGTACTTCATATTTCTGCCTGCACCATATGCAGCATCAAGATACAGGCCAACAAGAACAATTAATTTCACCTTGGCCTTTGAACAGACATAAACAGATGTCTGAAGTCTTTGATTTTCGGTCCTAAGTTAATACCTTTTGAACTCAACAAACACACTGTCATTTACTTCAATGATCTGTGAATCTAGCTTTTAGCCATTTACCAATGAAAAGTAGGTTTAAACTAGTCTCTTCTTTATAGACGAACTTGCATTTGTCACAGTGCCTTGAATGAAGCTAATCTCTGAAGTGTTTGCTCCTTATTTTCTCAATGGAAGACAAAGATTCCAGAAGCCAATGTTAAATTTGATGCTTGACATAGAATTTGCTGTGCATTCACATTTGCATTATTCTGACACTAAAGGGTAAGTTTCTGATAGAAGTTAGTAATTTCTGGCTTTTGCCAGAACATCTAAGCACAAAAACTGTAATTACATAGTTTTGAAACTTTGTGGATTGTGTCATCAGTTGTCTTTTGAGAGATCTTGCACTACGGTTTTCCTTGGATTCTAATATCCTACTT
Source organism: Lagopus muta (assembly GCF_023343835.1). Taxonomy (NCBI): domain Eukaryota; kingdom Metazoa; phylum Chordata; class Aves; order Galliformes; family Phasianidae; genus Lagopus; species Lagopus muta. The sequence continues at coordinate 9,832,973 of NC_064433.1, read as the reverse complement.
TTAAGATTTTTGTTGCAGCTGTAGCATTCATCATTAAAACTCATCTGGAGGTTTTCTAGAGCACATTTATTTTGTAGAGTAGATAAAATATCAGCATAATCTCTGAAAAGAATTCCATCCCATTTTGCAATGTTACCTACTATTGCATTTTGACTGCAAGCTTCCATAGGGTTTGTGCAAACAGGTCACATCACTAAATAATTTTAATAACACAAAATCAGGAATTCAAAATTAAAATATCAAAAAACAAAGAAAAACAGGTACTGCTGCTAGTGAATTATCATGAGATAACAACAAAAAAATTGAATTATTTTTCTGCAAATAAACTGAAATTGCTCAAAAGAAATTTTGATCCCATAATTTTGAAACATAACAAATAATTTTCAAAAATAACAAAACTACTGTTGCATGTCAGTATTCACAACTACCCATGCAAGACTTTCTTGTTGAGGTTTGTTGAACAAAAAGCATAACGCTTTTCTTTTCCCAAATTACCTGAACATCCCTGCTGAAAAAAACTTCACCTGTAAGTTTATGAACAACCAAGCAAAGAAGTGTCAATAAGACCAAAAGAAGCTCTAGTATTAGAAAGAAAACTCCAAGGACAGAAATAGGTTTATTAAGATGCACAAAGTAAAATATGTGGAAATGCTTATTTAGAACATGGCTATTTAAAATGCAATGAGAAAGCTGGTGTGAGAAGATGAAGCCTATTAACTACTCTGCAGTAGTTGTCCATAAGCAAGTTTTTAACTCACAGAAAATTTGGTACATTCACTCACAATTAATGCTAAATTTCTTTTTCAGAGGCTAAGCTTTACTCCGAAAAATTAGTGTCATATAAATCCAAAGAATCGCTTACACGGTGTCAATGACTTTCCATGTCCATGTTATCACAACCACTGTACTTTTGCAAAAAGCCATTAAAATCTACAATTCTAATACCAGATCATGAGAATTTAATGGCCTGATGTAATTTTTTGCACTCATTCCCCTATTCGAACTTCCAAATAACCATATGCCACTCTGTCTTTTCCTTATAAATACCTGTTGCTTTTTGTACTTGATTTAGAGTATTGTTAGGATAGGAACTCCTCTCTGTCTGTCTGTGTTGTGATGTGGAGTTATGGAGATGTTAGTTTTCAATAGCAGCTGACTTCTGTTATGTCATATGATTATGAAGGCTAAAAAGCTAAAAAACACACCAATGCCTGAGATCCTAAACTTGCCAATTACTACTTAAAAGTTTATTCATCTCCAGCAGTGTGCTAATTTTCACACAAATAAGCAGACAAACTTTTATACAAACTATGATGGCAGCAATGCAGAATGTTGTTGCATTATGTTTCTCACTATATGCTGAAAAATACAAGCTTATCTCCAAAATATATCTCAGAGATCCCAAAGCATTGGTTACGTTTATTTATATGATATAATACGAATGGTCTGTATCCAGGAGCTGCCTATGAAAGTAAGACTGTTTTTAGTTTCTTTTCTACAGCAAGAGCCATACAGTGCAAAAGCAGCCATCATGACTTCCAGGTACCAGGGAGGATTAGAGGTTTGGGATATTAATTAATGGATGTAGATAGTCTTTTTCTTTGTTTGTTTTGTTTTGTTTTGTTTTGCTTTGGCTCCTGGGTATTCTTTGTATATTTTCTAGTTTTAAAGTTCAAAAAAGAAAAAAATTAAAAAAGTTTAAAAGTTAAAATTTTTTGAAGTTTGAAAGGACTGTGCTCTAGCTATTCTGATATGGGCAGCTGGATTCACATCCGGATCTACTTGCCAGGAATACCGTTCACCCTCTTGAACATCTTCAGACACTGTTTTCACTTTTCTGGAGCATTCATTAACAATGCTGTAGGAACAACCCTAGCAGTCCCTCAAGAGTCTAGAAAAATAGGAACTATAACCAATTTCATTGGTAGTTTTCAAGTTACTTCCTACACTTGCTCAATACTGATCCTTCATGCAAAAAATGAAGACAGGCTGAAGGACAGTAGTGTGGATATCCCTGGCGTGGTGATATGGGGATAATGATGCTCAGTCCTATTTGTGGAACACAGCTGTTCCAGCTTGCACAACATTGAACATGTTTTTTATCTGTACCATGACAGGGTGGGACTTAATTCTGAAATTACAAAGATTAGGTGAGGTATAAAGAGTACCTCTATGTTTTCGAAATATGTATAGTTTGGGGAAATCCAGAGTTTGTCTAATCCGAAAGAAAGTAGTAATGCTCAAAGAAGCATCAGAACATGTATTTCTCCCTGCAAGTACAGTGAAAATAGACATAATGTCTGCAATGTAAGCTTTACAGGCTAAATCCTTGGTGAAGGTAAATGGGCATTATGCCAGTCAGTTGAGGCAAGCTTTTTAGTATACAACAGTATGGCTTAGAAATAACAAGTTACTGTATATTACAGCTATTTCAGGAGAACAGTTACAGACTGCTTCCTACTTGTGATTTTTCTTTCTATATTTGCACTGTACATATATGCATTAACAGAAGTATATAAGATAATGTGATTTAATCTAGAGGAATTGATTTTCCCATTTTCTTCAAACTTGATCTCACCTTATTAAGACTTGATTTTTCCTTGCATTTACTTGAAGAAAAATTTATCTACAGTACTTATGACACCTGAATCTTCATAGACAACATTTTACATTTTTATGTAAAATCAATTCTCTCCTTCTCCGTGGTCCTTTATATAGATAGTTTATTGCATGTCAAGTTCAGTCCTTGAACATAGGCAAACTGGCTTAAGCAAGCAGTAGCAGAGTTAGTACATCATAAAACACAAAACTGTGTAATTCAGTTACATTATCCTACACATTTGGATAGAATGTATATTTCATATTTTATTTCAGATACCAGTGACATCCTTCATTTTCTTTTAGCTTTAATAGGAACAAGTAGCTGCCTGTGAAAGTAAGAGATCATACAATCATAGACTCGTAGAATTGCTCAAGTTGGAAAAGACCTTCAAGAGCATCAAGTCCAACTGCAATCTAACCAAACTACCCTAACTCTAACAACCCTCCGCTAAATCATGTCCCTGAGCACCACATCCAAATGGTTTTTAAACACATTCAGGGTGATTCTACCACCCCCCTGGGAAGCCTATTCCACTGTTTAACAACCTTTTCTGTAAATAAGTGTTTCCTGTTATCCAGCCTAAGCCTTCCCTGGCGCAATTTGAGGCCATTTCCCCTCATCCTGTCACCTGTCACCAGTGAGAAGAGACCGACCCCGCTCTTGCTACAATCACCTTTCATGTATTTGAAGAGAGCAATAACGTCTTCCCTCAGCTTCTCAAGACTAAACAGCCACAGTTCCTTTATTTACTCCTCATAGGACATGTTTGTCTGTGTTATATTCACAAGTGCACTGGATTCTCTGTAGCTTTTATTGAGCTCTGTTTTTCTTATATGCTTTCTTTTCCATTCAAGATGTTTGCATCCAGTGTCAAAATAATTTGAATACATTAAAACAGTAATGAGAGCTGCATTTATTGACAGCGCTGGGTGTTTTTATTATTTCCTTGGTTGCTTTTTTGTGCCTGTGTTCGTTTCATAATCCGTATGGAAAAAACTGCTTGTGGATTATAAAAATCTGGTCTTGCATTATGCTATTATTGATAGAACATATTGTTTCATATAATTGTTTCAGGATGAGTCATGAATGCTGATTACTGAAAACAACATTTTGTTGATGTTATTTACTATGTGAGGGTGTTGATGAGAAATGACAAGAAATTCTTTGGAAAATCTTGTAAAAAGTAATATTTATGCAGCTTTCCATTGTGTTCCTCTTATACCATGTTCATGCATTGATTCAGGAGCCCTCATCAGACAATTCATAGAAAAGAGGCATTAGATTGTGAAAAATAATGGAGAAGTGTCACGAAAGTCTGCAGAACTAACCTCACTTTTATAACACTGTTTATTTTCTTGCATAAGTCATAAACTAAAAAAAAAAAAAAAAAAACACTTTTTTTCTCCTGCTTCCAGAGTTGAAACAAACACATTGACCTCAATGTGCTGAACTGTTTATTTCATATTCCTGAAGTGCTAAGAAGCAGAACACTCTCTGCCAACAAATAAGAAACAGCTGGCATGAGACCACTGCCCTTCTCATAAAGAAGTGTTCCGATGAGCACTTTTTCTCTGCCCTTTCTCAATATTTCAGATGCTGATTTTCAAATGCGGCACCCAAGGCAATGTGCTCAAAAATAAATTAGTGTTCCAATGTTCTGCATATTGAAATCGTTATGGAAGATCAGAAGGGTGTAAGCATAATATTGTAAATGTCTTGAATTAAAATGTGGCAATAAAGACTATAACAATTAATCATTCATCTTCAACGTATTTATAAGTGCTATATAACAATGCTCACAGCCAATTCCACCTTGGTCAACAAAAAACATATCAAAATGAAATCTGAAGTTGGCCAGTGCATGGCCTATAATTCAGGAAAGAAATGTGCAGGATGCATGAAGCTATTCATGGCAGAATGCTGCACAGGCTTTGACCAAGAGCAACAGAAATGCTTGCTGGAAGCCATACCATATGAGAAAAGGTTCTATGACATGACAGCCTGACATTACCAATATATCAGGGGCTCAGTGGAAATAAAAGACTTTGCCCTGCAAGAAGTACTATGTTGTCCATTTGTGAAAGTGTTTTGGTCTTTCAAACCGTGTAAATTAAACAGCAAAATTTTGTTTTGCATTAATGTGCAGTTCACTGCCAGTGTTGAAGAATCTCAAATCATTCTTGAATGTACACTGGGAAAAGGAAATGAATAGGAAACCTATCACAAGATAGTCTGTAAATATTGATCAGACTAGCCACTTTAAATGCTTTGTCTGTATATAGAAAAACTCTAGAGAAGGATTTAGTGAATACAACTGACTTCATAAACAAAGAAAAATGCCTATATATACATATATGTATATTTTCTTCATAGTAGGAGTGAAGGAGTGTAGCTGGATAATTCAGAAAATGGAGAGCTGGCCCAGAACAGACACTGGATATGATTATTACTTATCTATTTAGAAGTTTATAAAAATATTCATAAGTTCATTGGACACAATTATGATATATCTTTCTGTATCTGTATATATAATGAGTATACATATAAATAATCATAATATAGAATTATAATTTAGTTATATAGGTGTGATCAGATCTGAGTCATACCTGGTGGGCTAATCGAGGATTCCTAATGGACTGATGCTGTATTTTTTGACATCGCTTTCATGATAGTCTGGGTTACTGAAACTGAAACATTTTCAGAAGATGCAAACAATGCCAACAAATTATGGGAAAAACACCTGATCACATTACCATCTGCCTTGTGCACCAGAAATATTTGGCTTTGGCTAGGACAATTATACAGTTCCCACTCAGTGCAGTTCTAAAAATTTTAATCTAAAGCAGATCAATAAACAAAGAAACTCACTAACAGTGCCATAAGATGCCATCTTGGAGGTATGACAAACCTCTCACATTGTAGATACTTTGTTGCAGTTTTGATAATAAACATTATAGCTAAGCTCTTTCTCATGGAATGTAAGAGCTCTAAAAAACAACTGTTAAACGTCTATTATAAGGGCCTTCAAAATCAGTGAGAAGATTCTTATTGATTATGATGGCTTTGAGTTAGAAACAATTTTGCATGGGATCACGAACCTTTTCTTTCTTTCTTTCTTTTTTTCTTTCCTTGCACTGCTTTGAAATAACATGAACAAGACCAGTTATTGTTTATCTTTATCATACATACAATAAAAAGGAAGACTCTTCACAGAGGCTCTGATTCTTGCTATAAACATTTTTGGTGTTCAGGCAAATGCTGTTCTTTACTTATGTGGATGTCTTTGTAAAGTTGGAATTTATGCAGGAGAAAGATCTGACTTGATTTTGGCATTCTTAAAAGGCAAAAGGGAAGCTCAAGAAGGAGCCCCAAAAGCAGGCAAAAATGGAAAAATTCAGATTCATACTTCATACAAGTGCTAGTGAAGGACAGTGTGAGATAGGTCTCAAAATCCAGAGACTATGATCAAAACAAAATGTTTCAGGCAGCATAGAAATAACACAATCACCACACCAAATCCAAATTAAATTCTTGTCAGGGATTGAGAGACCTGGGTTCAATTCCCAACCAAACTCTCAGAAGACTTCATTTTTCTGTTTCCATTTTCCATTTGGAGGGAAACATAAAATGGACAAGGAGTCACAAGACTGCCGTTTTTGTTACTTATTACTTATTACTTTTTTTACTTATTACTTTTATTACTTATTACTTTGCTTTCAGCATTAGAGTACAAAGTTTGGTTTCCGAAACTCTCTTTCACATTTTATTTCCGAAATCTCTCTTTCACATTTTATTTCACTTCTTAGCTTATATTTCAATCATTTTGGATTATATTGCATTATCTCACTTTCTGCTACTGTATTCAGAAAAACAAGCTTTCTCGAGCTCGTTGCAGCTGTTTTCCTCATCTAAGCCCATCTCCCTGCCTTTTCCTTTTCCTCCACCCCACCCTTTCCAGGGTCTGTGGATCTGTGGGTCCCTTTGCCCCCTGTCACAGAAACCATGTCAAACTGTGATAATTTTAGAATTTTGGTCATCTGGGTCATCAGAATCTGGGAAAAAGGAAAGTTGACAGAAGATGTTGACTTCTTAGTGATTGCTGTTCACTAGCGTATTCTTTGTGCTTATTTGGATGTGATTTGGCACAAGATTAATGACAGACACCTTGTTTGTTTTCATGACTGCACTGAAATGCTAAGCATAATATTATGAAGTGCAAAGACAAAATAAGTCAATTTTTTTGGATCCTAACCAGAGTACAGCATGATGATTAGACAACTGGCATCTGAGTTCTTTGCCCTGAATAATCCAATTAATTCACGTTTCCTGATATTTTTCTCTATTTCAAATTATACGTCTGCCATAAATTTTCAGTGTTGCTTTAAACAAGATTATGCTACCCAGATCATTACAAAGTGTTCTCTCTACTTCAGGGTACATTAATGATCAAACCATTTCATTTCATTTTCTTTCAAAATTAGAATGAATACTTTCTGGTCCCTTGCCTATTCTGTGTATGATATGAATTAAGAAATTAAAATTGCTAAACAGAAAACAAATTGCATGCCAGCTTTTCTGTGCATCTTACCAAGAATAACAGGTTTGCTTTAAAGACATATTATTACTTAGTGATTAAGAAATTAAAAGGACTTATACATGAATATTCTATAAGATTCCACTTATTTCAATTTTTAATATATATGCATTTCTTTTAATGCAGGATTTTACATAATGTTCGACATTGTTCAGATAGTTATGCTATTAGAGCAAGGCAGTTATATGAAACCCACCATGGAATGTGCTTTCTATCAGACAGTGCATTTTATTTTCAACTTAAAGTCAAGTGGCTGAGTTTCAGCATCTCATTTTGTTTTCATTCAACCAGAAGTAATTATTAGATTAAGTTATTTGTCCTAGTTAGTGTGTGATGTACTATATCCTAGGGAAGGAAAATCCTCAGCAAAGTGAAATTATTTCTTTAGCCAACTTCTTTTCCACATAAATCAGAGAATCTAATTATGCCACAGCATAAATATTCCCACTCCTACAACATTTTATATTCATGCTGGATTTTTAAGTTCATTGATTTCTGGGTGAAATTGCTGTACATATATGTAAGTGCAAATCTTACTTTTCCCAAATTGTTACCATTGGTCAATATAAATGACATTCTTCTAACTCTCATTCATTAAAGAAATACTGGAGACTAAGACAGAGTCTGGCTTATAAGTCCAAATTCAATATATTGCGCTCAGCATATCATCCTGTAAATAGAACAGATATTAAAACTACAATATGGGGCAGCGAAGACTACTAAAGAAAAGAAGAATTAAGAGGAGAATGTGTTTAGGCATGGAAAGAATACAACTGTCTGTATTTCATGGTATAGAATAGTTCAGTTTGAAAGGGTATACTAAGATCACCTTGACCAACTGCCTGAGAACTTCAGGCACTTCAAAGCTTAATAAAAGTAAAACATATTAAGGACATTATCCAAACATCTCATGAACAAGGACAGTCATGGGAAATCAACCAGCAGCTTAGGAAGTATTTGTCCATCCTCAAAGTAAAGAAAACTTTCCTAATATCTAATGAGCCTCTCACAGACTAGCTTTCGGTGTGCCCTATTATTGGTCACCAGGGAGAAAAGACAGGCACATTCACCTCCCTTCCGCAGGAAGTAGTAGAGAACAGAGAGGACACCTCTTTGTCTTCTTCAGACTAGAAAATCCAAGTGTTCTCAGCCTCTCCTCACAAAACATGCCTCCTCTTACCAGCTTTGTTGCCCTCCTCTGGATGTATTGAAGTACGTTAACATCTTTTTTTTTATATCATGGTACTCAGAACTGCACACAGTATTAAGGGTGAGGCTGCTACAACACTAAATATACTGGAAGAACCACCTCTTTAGATCAATTGGCTATATGGTGTTTAATGCATTACAAAATGTAGTTTGCCCTCTTGGCTGCCAGGGCACACTGCTGGCTCATGCTGAGCTGTTGTCTCCAGCACCCCCTGCTCCCTTCTGCTCTGAGGCACTCATCTCCCAGTCTATGTCTCACATTACTGCATCCCGGTGCAGCACCTAGCATTTACTTTTATTGAATTTCATGCAGTTTCTGTTTGTCCAGTTCTCCAGTCTGTCTAGATCCTTCAACAATACCTCTCATCCCTTCAAGGTATCATCAGTGAATTTGCTGAAGATACATTCCACTCGTGCATCTAGATCACTGATAAAAATATTCAACAGGACTGTCCCTAACCTTGAGACCACCTGGAGAACACTGCTCCCAACCTGAGGTAGCCCTGTTCACTGCAACCCTTCAAGATCTGCTGTTCAGCTGATTCATTACGCAGGATGAATCTGCTCACCTCACATTTGGACGGTTCATACAGGAAGATACAGTGAAGAACTGTATCAAAAGGTTTACTAAAATCCAAAAAGATTACATCTACAATTTTCCCTTTATTCACCAAGAGAATTTATTGTAGAAGATTAAATTACTAAAGTAGGATTTGGTGAGTGCTTGTTGAATACACCTGATAAAAGCTTTATTCTTTAAATGCCCTTCTGTAGCACTCAGGATAATCTTTTACACAACTTCTACAGGGACTCAGGTTAGAGTAACCTTTGCAGTTTACAAGCTGCAAAGCTGTTGTCATGGAGAACCTGTTGCTAGAACAGAACATAATGGAACTATTTGGACTTGTGTTGCTCAGGATTACAGAAAAGAAAGTGTTGAAGGATGACATAGCAAATTAAAAATCTAAGTGTTCCAGTAGATTTCAGAAATACTTTAAAGTAGTTTAAACTGAATGTACTTATCAACCATTTTATTTTATTTTTCCTAAGTTATATATATTTTTTTCAATTATCGTTATTATCCCATAATCACAAAATTAGAATAGTAAAGAATTTTGCATATGGTGGCATGGCTCTCGTGCGCAGTTCAGATCCTTTGGTATGCTGGGAAGCATGTATGTGCATACAAACATGTTGGCAAACCTAAAACTACTGAAGCATCTTACATGCAGACTAAGTGGTGCGGTTAAACTGGTGCAGGATTGCTATCAAAGTTCACAGCAGAGCCTTTGGTGTTCATAGCACAAGTCAATCAGGGATGCAGTGTATGCTAATGCAATCTTCATCATGAAAGAGTGAGTGGAATTCATCTCCACTTCGCAAACTTCTTCTTGTCTGGCCATGTGGCTCCCAATCACATGAGCTTTTGAAACGTGCCTGCTAGTGTCAGTGAGAATGACCAGCCATAGTGTACTGCAGCACTGTACACAACTCGTTCAGCAATGCTTTTTCTTCATTTGTAAATAATAATAGATGAAAAACCTTTTTAGCAATTTAAGTTGTGACCTTCTTTCTTATAATTAATTGTTTAGAAATAGCTTCTCAAAACTGCTAGCCAATTAAATACTGGCAGGATGTAGAAGCCATTTAGTTCATAAGCCTTAGTAAAATATTGTTTTTAATAAACTCTCTATTTACTGCTACAAGTCCTGAAAAAATTATCTGCAGATTTGTCTGCCTTCTGTGGGGTACATTAATGTCTATCACTGTGTGTACCCATTAAAATTTTATTGAATAGCTAGTGCAAAAAGCACTTTAAATCATTGCAACTTGTTGTCTGATTGTTTTATGTTGATACATTAAATATAATTGTAGTCAAGAAAGAGTGCAATATTGAATATTTAAGACAAAATAGCAGATCTGTAGAAACAAACTTCAATTGAAAATGCAGAAATTATCAACCTAGTCTTATCTTTTTATTTAAATATGAGTACTTGTTCTGCATATTCAGCAAATTATGCACCTTCAGTGCACTGGAGTTCTTAATCTTGCAGATATCTGGCCTATGGCTAATGATAATGAACAATTTAAAAATTATGGAAATGTAACAGGAAAGTTATACCATAATTCAGCTGAGTCAAGGTAAGCTTTTCAGTGCTAGTATGCTAGTACTTACCTTTCGTATTGACAATTATCACATGATAAACTAGAGGTAAAAATAAACAATTTCCTCTTAGAAATGACCTTGTCCAAAATTCTTTGGACTTTGAAACTAGCCATAGTTTTCTGAGGTTTTGAACATTCCAACTCACAGTCCAGTGTTAATTTGTTATGGATTTTATGCTCTCTATTTACAGTGCCCAGGCCTTGATTTTGTATGTGGTTGTATGATCTATAGAGGAACACTTTATTACAGAAAAGGAATGATGAGCAAAAAGAGGTAAGTCTGCTATCTAAAATGTTTTTTATCCTTTCATTGTACCTCAAATTCTATTTATTCCTTTCTTACACTGTTCTCTTGTCTGCCTTGTACTCAGTCAACCTTTCTTCCATTCTTGAAAGTTCTCATTCCTTTCCCTAAAATCAGGGAGCAGTTGGAGTGAGGAGGAGCTCATTTTTCACTGATTTTTCCAGTGGAATTATTCATGGGCTTTTATTCTCTAACTTGCTACATGTTCCCATTTTTTAACTGCCAGTGTTTAACTGAAAATAATAAAAAAATGATTTTATTACAGTGATAAAGCCCTGAAATGTGTCAAATGTCACTACCACTGAACTTTAACATGTATTTGAAAATATATGTAATAGTCCAGTGCTCATTATTGATTTACTATGGAGGATGACACATATGTAAAAACAACAACAAAAAAAATAGAAGTCAAGTAGAAGCTGGAAAGAAAGATCTTTCTTGAAACTAATGGAATTCAGTATCTCTTCTAGATTTTACTACTATGTATCTGTGTATGACAAGGTGCTCTCATGATCTGAGTTACTGTGTGTTAAGCACGTGCTGATTAACATCCTGAACTACAGCACACCCAGCCAAATGCCATGCAATAGAGCTTTATCTTACTTAAGTATTCTTAATTAAAACCTCATACAAAGCCTTAAAAATACACAAGATTACTAAAAAAAAAATAAAAAAATAAAAAATAAAAAATCAAATCAAAACTCATGTTTGTTTCACTACCATTAATGATTTAAATGTAACTGAGACATTTTCTATTTTGATTACTGAAGCTAGTCATATGAAGATGAAAGGAAGCAAATATAGTAATTATTATCTCCTATCATAAAACAAGAGTAGCCCTTAAAAGTCTATGTAGTCCTTAATGCAAAAGCTTTGTCAAAGACTCTAGATACAGGAGATCTGAGTTATATGTCGCCTTTGTTTCGGCGACCCTGACTGAAGTCTCCTTGTGAAAGTGTTCCGACAGCCCCGGCCAGTTTCGCACGCTTTTCATGACACCAATATGGTGAGCGGCAAAATGGCATTAATTGCAAGGAGCACATCCTTCTTAAAACTTTCCCCATGCCTTAGGGCTACTACCATTGTCTCTGACCAATGGACATGTGGCATGTCTTGTTTCTTCCTTATTTGGTCTAACCTGTACTTCTCTCTTACCTTCAGGTCATTTGTTGCCATGGTTTCCCAGGGGCCGAGGGGCCCCTGGCGACCCTGGCGACTGCCCCAGGCCATTCAGTTAACTATAGTTATACTTCTTGCTATTGAGCAGGTGTGGTGGCAGAGCACAAGGAAATTACTATCAGTATATTTCAATATGGATACAGAAATGCAGAAAAAAACTTGAACCTTGAACAGTATAAGAAATATGACTGTCTCATCTTTTGAATGCCTTTACTTGACATGCTCACAGCAGTAGGTAGGCATTAGCGGGCAAACAAGACATTGAAAGTAACATTCCCTCCATGCCTTTGGAGACATCTGGTCTCTGTTAACATGGACTTGGAAGTCAAACTAAACAAATCTGTATCCATTATCTCTAGGCGGTATCTATGCAAACGTTTACAGCTATGACATCTCATTAGAGCATGCACTATAGTAAGAGTGCATTTGATTCACATATAGCAAAACTGTGATCGAGTGATCATTAAAATAAGCTCTACTAATTTCCGAGGAAACAATTTTATCTTGAAATAAATTATTCTTACAGTGCTGTAGTTTGGTATTAAAATATTGTAATTAGACTAGTTATATTTGGGTAAGCTGATAATTATTTTTCCAGTACTTGGATGACAAAAGAATACTTGAAATGGACTGTTGTATTTTTACAGCTGCTGTGTATAAAGAAATATTATCATATTATTCATGCCACTGAAAGAATATGACAATTTTTTTTATCTCATTACCTCTCAAAAGAGATTTAATATAACCTGAAGGCTGATAGCTGTTTAGTTACTATTTTTACTTTTTTTCTTTCTACCCCTTCAAAGTTACTTTCACTAGTGACAAACCTTCCTTGTGTTGTAGAGATGAGACAAAGGTCTCATCATTTCAAGAAAGTAAATTTTTAGCCCTGCCAGTTTGAAATCCACCTAGGAAATACACAAAAACGTAAACTTAGCATTCAGTGTGACAGCCTTGGTATGTTTTAAAGCTGTAGCTTGATATCTTTTTTTTATTTCGACATCTGGGAAAAAAAATAAAAATAAGAGGGGAGTGAAATTCTGTATGAAAACTTCAACAATGTCATTGGTTCGGTTTCCTTTGATTAAATGATGTCATCTGGAAAACAGAAATCAATCCTAGTTATAAGAGTAATTCTTCATATCAGTTATTTACACTTTTTTTCCCCCCCCCAGTGCATTGGGAAGATTAAAATGCTAGGGACTATTATGTTAATGTAGAAAATAGCACCATGAATTCTTAAGGTAAATATGCTACACACACACACACACACACAAAAGCAGTTTCAATTTTCTAGTGGCCTAATGCATTGCTATTTATTGTAATTCATAAACTAATGCTAAATAGTACTATTAATAATTAATTAAGCTAATGGTTTCTTCCATTTCTTCTTTACAACATAAAAAATGCATAAATAGTGTTTAATTTTGTTCTATGTTGACAAGCAATATCCCATTTTGCATGTTCTGGTCTTGACTGGGAAAATTCTTCTGGGACAGGAGCAAAGCACAGGCATAAGATAAAAGGCATACAATTTTGATCTAAGGCTCCTCTGTTCCCAGTAGCTGTCTGAGCCTATTCCTGTAACAATTTCCATCTAATTGCAGCCACTTCCAGACTTGTATTGAGTTTCCCAGTGTTCACATGCCTTCTTACTAATCCGTACAGGAAGACTCACATGTTTCAGTTTTGTCAGCATCAAACTCAAGAGACTGACCAGCAGTCTCAATCCTGATACTACAATGTTCTACTGTACAAACACAGCTCAGCATTCAGATGAACAACTGCAAACACAGAAACTAAGTGTTTCCTGGCCTATTCAGGTACTCACTTATTCAGCTGTGATAGTATTTGCTGCTCATTCATCTGCTTTTCTTGTCAACTCGTCACCCTAACACTGTTTCTCACACAGAGACTCATGGATACAACCAAATTACCAAATGCAGCCAATTACATTCTCCCCACAAATTCTGACTTTTGTCTTCCTCTTCTCTCTCTCATCAGAATATATCATTTCAGTGCATCTTCCTGCTTTTTTTTCTGTTTGTCTTCTGGTTTGTTGTTCATTGATAACAAGTTACATTTGTATTATAGTGGAAAACAATTAATATAAATAGGTGATAGAAAGGCAACTGGAGAAAGACAGTGATAGCCATGGATATGGGCAAATTACGATGCCTGGATTCTGGAGAAGCTGACAAATGCAGACTGTGATGGGAAAATTAGCAACATTTTAACTAAATAGTAGAAATGCGAGTTTAGAAGCTCATTGGAGCTAGACATTCATGCTGGAAACTGCCTTTCATGGCTTTTCACCTTGGTCTTATCTTTTAATGCAAGCTCCAGTTAGATTGTAATCCCTAGATAAAAGTGCTCCTCCTCCTATATTTCTTGTACCCTTGATTCTCATTTCAGTGAGAATTAGGCACAGACACATGTTCAGTACTGCAGAAAAGAGATTAATAATCCCTTCAAGAAATAGGAAATTTTGAGTAGCTCTGGATCTTGTTTACAGAGTTGGGGCTGAGTAACAGTTTGTCCTCTGATCCTGCTTTACACATCATAGCTGGCATCCATGGGCTAGTGTCCACACATTTCAAGAACAATTTCAACTGCTCATGTCTGCATGTACCTTCACCCTCTGTCAGATGACATTAAGTATCTTGTAGAAAACTAAAACATTGCTTCTACCCACACATTTTGGATGTTGGAGGTTGCAGAGCTGCAGACTTCTTTGAAATATATTACCTTTGAATTAATCTAACAGAAAGAGTTTCACAGACACATAGAAATATGTTCACGTGCAAAAAGAATGGGCAGGAACAAGTCATGCCTATTAGAGCCCACACAGAAAGTAAAATATCTTTCAGTATGTGGAGGTGTTCAAGAACATGTTGGATAGGGCAACCCAGTCTAGTACCAGATCTGGAACTTGGTGGCCTTGCCTGTGGCAGGGAATGGGAACTTGAAGATACTTAAGGTCCCTTCCAACCCAAAACATTCTATGATTCAATGACGATTCTATGTGCTAAGAGGGAGCAAAGACCCAATTTTTCCCTGACCCAGGTGCTTTAAAATTTGTCTCCATTTAACATCAGATTGTACCAGCACAGTGTGGCAGGCCATCAATGCTGGACACTAACCCTAACAGGGCTGCACTCAGCATGCTGACTGGATCAGGTCCCTGGATCATGCTGGGTTGCAAAATGCAATGTTGGATGAAACTCTTCACAAATGACAGTTCCTGCTGCATAAAAATTTAATGAGGTTACAACTGTATCTACATTTAAAATGTTACCTTATCCTGGGCATGCTCAGAGGCTTAACAAAGCAGTTAATATCATCACTGCTAAAGTAAATTTTCATTATTTCATTTGTATTGCCACTCTTATTCTTTTGAATCCTTAATTGAGCCTATTACACTTAAAAATCTTGTTTTCACTTTCATCTCTCTCTCATTACATTTTTAACACTTCCGTTGTCACCATTTTTTAATCACAAGGTGGGAACATAAAGCCAGGACATGTCTATTTCTTAGCTGCAGTGTTGATGCCACCCCATACACCCTCCTAACATTCCTTCAGCTTGACACATTTGAAAAAGCAATTACCAGTTTGGATTTTATTGCACTGGAACTCATACTTGCTCAGCCCTCTTCACAGTTTTCCCTGGTATGACACTGTAAATGTTCAAAGTTTTTAAGATTTTTTTGACTTAAAAAAATATTTAAATTTCGATGCAACCCCACACTGTGCTGTAAAATACAGTGCAGCTTGGTAGGCTTTGTACTAGCTGTAAGTTACTGCTAGCAAGAGCTGAATGCTAATACCAATCACAGAAATAACAATATTAATTGTTGCTTTATTTTGTTTGCAGACTAGCATTGTTCCTGTTAATACTGACAGATTTTTATTTTAGTTTCACCAGTTTAAATTTATTTCTGTGTAGGAAATATTCTGGACGCATAAGAGATTGGATCATGTCCTTATTCCTAGAAGAAATCTCAGAAGAACCCTTTTTCAACAGCAAAACAGTTAAATTCTTCTATGAGTTTAACTGAGGTACCACACCACTGCATGCTTAATTAGACTACATGATTTCACGTCTAAGCACAATACCTAAAGCTATAGTATGGCTTTTATAATGACACTACTTATAATGTGTTCATAAAAATAAATATTATAGATTTTCGTATATGGCACTGCTGAGGACAGAATTTTTGCCACTTTTGTTTTCTGCACTTAGAGTCATCTTTGCATGGAAACTCTGAAATAATCATTTAACAGTTTAACCGTTTATACAGTTCAGCTTCTGAAACAATTTTTCCATTTAAGATAGAGGGCTGATTCTTACCACCATCTTACTGCTGCAAATGGGACAGAAGATGTTGAAGAGAGTGTTTATAAGTTTATTTCCTGCTGATACTGAAGCAGGCAGAGGAGAGCATGCTGCCAATTTCCAGCCAGCATCAGTCAACTCTAACTTTAGCATGACAGATCTAGATTCGTAGTGTGTAATATAAACCCTAATTACAATCTCTAAATCAAACAACAGTTTCCTCAGTGGTAAATAAAAAAACCTGGGTGCGTTGACTGTAGGTATAATGTAAGATTTCTGTGTTAAGTAACTTTGGTCCATGCAAACCATTAATATTAGCTAAGATTAACTTGGCATATTATTTTTCCTCTTCTGTAATTGCCATCAGTAGGAATAAAGAACACTTACCTCTGTTCTCTGTAGAATTGGTAGGGAGAAGTCTCTTGGGAGAAACGTATTTCTGGGTTCAGTTTTGTGTCTTACAGAATAAAGATTAATCAGCAATAAACTTACTTCATTTTGTACCTGAACTAGTATTAAATGGAATAACACGATCCATTATAGCATGCTTGTTTAACGCTCTTGTTTTGCCAGTAATTGCACTATTTAATATTTCATGTAATTGTCTAAGAGCAACAGACAAAAGCCAAATAAGGCCCAGTTTTTCTTTCTTTTTTTCTTTTCTGCCTTCCCTTTCCTTGTGATTCCTTGTTCGATGTCAACTAATTTATGAGCAGACTCTGAGTCATGTCTGGCCTGTTGATTTATTATTGAGCAGTGCTTAAATAAGATTGTCTATTTTGCATTTTCATCTTTGTGATGACAGGTAAGTGCTAATTTTATATTACAGTTTTTGAATTTCTACTAGTCTACAGGTTACAATTATTTGAAAGTTCCTACCATAATTTGCAAACCTCTACATCACGTCACATCTTCTCAAATACAACTAACCTTTGGTTAGTAACATTCCTTTTGTTAATAACAAGGTCTATGAGATCAAAGGAAAAATTAAATAATTAAATTGCTATAGTTATTAAAGATCTTATGAAAAATTCAGGTTCTAGTAACAGTCTCTTGATTAAGATTCATTTTAAGAAATTTAAAGGCATCTGAGTAAAAATATCACATAAAATAGAGCTGAACAAAGAAATTGTTACTTCTTATTTCATATCACTTAGAATTTTTTTCTGCTAAATTCTGTTGTTACATTTCAAGGTTTAGATGAAGTGTGATAGTTTTATTGCTATATAAACTCACATTGCCTTTTATACATGTGCATATGAACATATTACGCAGGTAATTTGTGATATCCTATGTTCTATAAACAATGAAACATGGTATAGTAGTTGAAAACAATTAATGTTATAAATGAAATGCCTTTTCCTAATCTTGGAAACAAACAGACATTGAAATTTTTATGCTCAGATTAATTAAAACCTTTAGACAGAAAAATGCCACATAAGAAAATTGTGAAGTTCTTTGTTAAGGCTATCGTTCCAGTGTGGATGTAGATGCCATCTCAATAAACTTAATTTAGCAAAGCAGTTAAGTATTTACTAAACATTAAACATCAAATGAAATTTAGAATGTCTATTCTCTGAATTAAAGTATGTTTGTTTAAATTGTCTAAATTCTCTTTTTTTTTTCCTCCTTTCTTTCTACAAGTTTCTGAAGGTCTTCATGCAGAGAAG
Source organism: Lagopus muta (assembly GCF_023343835.1). NCBI lineage: Eukaryota > Metazoa > Chordata > Aves > Galliformes > Phasianidae > Lagopus > Lagopus muta. The sequence continues at coordinate 9,814,911 of NC_064433.1, read as the reverse complement.
ATAAGCTTGTGGTAAAATCCTTGGACAGGTCTATGTATTGTCTAGCTAACATTCAGTTTCTCTAGATCACATGATAAAGATCTGAAATTCACAGGAAGTCACCAAAGAAGCTCAGCTTTCCTGTCTTAATAGTGCTTTAAGCTCTGTTTGTGTTTGACTGATCCATGGATTTTTGTTAACCTATGTATTTTAAAAAATCATTAATAACAACAAAGTTAATCTTCTATTTCAGCATATTTTACATTAATAGTTGCTAGGAATATTCCAAATTCCATGATCATAAACTTAGATTGTCTATAAGAGTGAACAGAAATTAAAACTATTTTCCCAGGAAATTATGAGAACTCCACTCTTGAAGGCATTCCAAATTTGATGGTAAAAAGGCCCTGAGCATTTCCATCTACCTTTGAAGTAAAGTTTTTAAACAAGCACTTTGACTCCATGCTCCTCAGATGCTTCTCCTGACCTAATCTGTCTTTACAAGCCTCTTCTAGCGTTCACTCTATAACCCTATTCATACCCTTTCTTTCTTAATCTCTAATAAAAGTGAATTAATGTCTTGTAGTTTGATCTTCCAGTTGACCCGCACAGCACGAGATTATTATCTTTTGTGATTTTCTCAATTTTTAATCATTAAAAAAAAAAAAAAAAAAAGTTTGAAAATTTCTATTTTACATTATTTTGTCTCCTTATTTTGTAGAGTTCTTAGGGACTTCTACATGATAATATAACTTTCACAACATAATTTCTGTTACCATACTACCTATGAAGTATAGTTAGGAGGTATTCCTTTTCTTGTATGTTTTGTTTTTAGGGATGACTCCAAATTCAAAATTACTGACCATTCTACTGGGTTTAACTTTGAATTAAATTCTAATTTAAATTTTAATGTAGCTGTAATTTTCAGTAAAACTACTTGTATTGAATGCTACTCAACACTAATTCTAACATAAAGAAATACAGAAAACAACAGACACTACATGTGTCACCAAACTGAAATATGCAAAATATGTGAAAAAGAATTAGAGTATGCAATCCTGTGAAAAATGATAGTGTTTGTTTGTTTGTTTGTTTGTTTCTGATAATAAACATAAGGGTGGAGAACAAGAAGCAAAGAACACACAAACAATTTTAGTCTATCAAGGTACTGGGCCTCTGAAATAATTAAGATTGGTTGGAAAAGATTTGAAGTTTCTAATTTATATAAATATGTGTATCCTCAAATAATAATAGCTGTGAGAAAGGAAAGATAAGAAATGAGGTTGTATTAATGAGGGGACAGAGACAGGAGACTTGTGCTTGTCAGCTTCAGAGCAAAGTGAAGAATGTGTCTGGAGATACTACAGATCTCTGAGGGATTCTGCCTTTCTTTTTTTTACTGTGAGATCAAATGTCAGAAAGGAATTCTTTTAAACAATATTGCTTTCGAAAGGTAAAAAGGAGGGATTAAACACATACACATTAAAGGAAAGGATTGAATAGGAAATACAAGAGTAATGGAAATCCTGCTGCTATATCCCACAGGATAGAATTTTATAGATACTAGAAATTATCTAAAATCTTAAACACCAAATGTGTTTATCTCTAATCTGTGGAATTAGAGACACAAGTGTCCCAAAGGTTTTTACAGGTTATAGCTTTGGTTCTCAAAGTGTCTGCTTTCCAGAATATTTATTAACATGGAATCAGAAACATTACTTTGGATTTACACTACAGTGAGAGTGGAGGTGTTTTGTACAGATTTGATAAAGGGAAATGTGCTGTTGTTCTATGAACTCCAACCAACTATTTATATGAATCTGTTTTGACAAAGATGTGATTGCTGCCTTTCTGCTTTCTGTGTTTTTCAAAGAAAAATAGAGAAGAGAAAATAAAAGCCCAAAGTATAATTATTGCTTAGTTTGCTTATATATATATTTTATAGCTAATTTCCTGCTATTATACACAGTTTGTAAATATAATGAATGATTAAAAAAACAAACACCACACAACAGAGCAGTAAAATCAGCTGTTATTTCAAGCAGCTCTCTGAACGAGGTCAGCAGGGCAGACTGAGACAGGTAGCTTGAAATATAGCTTTCACTTGATCTTTTTATAGATCATTAATATATTTGGAAATTTTACTGTCAAATTTATCGTTATAATTTTTTTTAAGCGAACATGTACTTTTAAAACTGATTAGGTTTTTATGCAAGAAAGTCATTTTCTACAGGAAGTCAGTATCCGTAAATCACTGGAGCTGCATATTAAGCATCAGTTCTTCCCACTTGCTCAGTCACCATATGGCACCACACACTGAGCTGAGAGATAATCACTTTATTGTTGGCTGGGTTTTTAATCAGATACATCTCACACTGTTTTGTTAAACATCGCCTTGCAAATAACCCAGCCTTGCAACACATTTTTGTTTTAGTAGAGAGAGTGAAACACAGGAAGGTCTGGTCAAACTTGAAATTTGGAATTTAGTAAAATAATTAAGCGTGAAAGAATCCAAGACATTATTTGATGCCATATATCAAGAGGAATTGAGTTAGGAGCTGGGGAAACTGCAGTGCAGTGTGCCTGCTTTTCAACATAGTTTGCTGGCTGCATTGGAGCTGACAGCTGCTGTTCTTGGTAGTATCAGACTAATCTGCACTAAATCTAGCAGCTAATGGGCCACTGAGGAAGGCTGTATGATCAGTTCTGCAGTCCTCTCCAGCTTTGCTTCCACCAACAGAACTGCCTTGGAACTTTACTCCTTCCTGCTCCCTGCATGGATTTCATCACTTATGACTTTACATTGCGCCTACCCTAACAGATCTCTGATCATTCTGGTTGCATGAGGAAAGGAATAGAGAACTAGATCTAATCTCATATTAATGTAAAAAGGAAAAAATAAGTGTTGAATAAACACAAAAACAGAGGAAAAAAACACCCCAAAGGCTTTTCAGTATATGACAGTGATTCCTATGAGAAGTTTCTGAATATTCATTCCTCTAAAATAAGACTGAAGCAAATGCAAATATACAATAGGAACAGCCTGAGCTGAAAAAAGAGGGAAGTTAAGTAAAAGTTCTTTGTATTTCTGAATTTACATGTAGTCTGCAGCATGCTACGCAACCTTTTCTATACCCCTTTTCATATGAGCTATGATACAGGAATGTTCATCTCCTTTCTCTCATTTTCTCATTTTACTTTATTACTTAGGGAAAATATATATTTAAAAGAAAAAAAAAAAGGAAAAGGAAAAGGAAAAGGAAGACAGAAAATGAATGAGTAGGAATTCCTTACTCTCTGGGAAAGAATTCCTGTCTGCCCCGTATGAAACACATTCAGTGTGGATATGATATTCTGCAAAACTCCACACAGAAAAAGTATCTCCATAAATTCATATTTGCAGATGATCTCATGGGATCCTAAAACAACCCTGAGGCAAGGATAAATTCTCTGTCAAATGGGTTGGTTTTCTCTTGTTTGTTGGTTTGTTCACTTTTTTTCCCCAGGCAGTGGAGACTCTTGAAAAATCAAAAATTTATACTGTTTCTGTTTTGTTTGGACAAAGCATCTTTTCCCATCTGCAGAAAAGTTGCAGAAATATCTACTACTAGATACATAGACTCAAATAATGAAAAAAAAAAAGTTAGAATGAACACATAACGATTAACAACGTCCTAAACAACTAAATTCTATGCTTATTTAAAAATCACTTTTCTATTTCTCCACATTTCTCACATTATTGTTAAATGCTGTTTATAGAGAAACAGTCATAGACTTTATACCAGGAAATCTCAGGATTTCAAAAAGTTTACTCTGAAATCATTCTCCTCTTGACTTCTGGCAGGATCACAGACAGAGGACAACAAAGTCTGAGGAGCTCACTTTATCTTGTATCACTTTCAAGGCAACATCAAGAAGACACAATAGATGCTTATCTTTGACTCAGAAAAGAAAAAAAGAAAAAGCAGCTGATATGATTCAGATTCCATTAGCATCCCAGGTATAGCTACAAGTCTTTAACAGCTTCTGTTGATATCATTTGATTTTACTTCAGGTCTGTAGCTCATACTGCTACAGTAAATTGTATATGAAATAATCCCATCAATGCTGGGAGTCATGACAAATATGAGGGAGTCCTTACTTTTTTAGCTTTCAAGTTTACATAATTAACTTCACATGCACTGTTTGCACTTTTGTTTGCGTGCTCTATCAGTACTTTACTTTTCTTATAAGTGTTGTGATGCTCACCGATAATTTATAATATAAAGAACGGTGTTACCCAGGTACAGTAATCAAGACAGCAAGGAAAAGGTTAGATCCAGTTTTCTTTGGATATTTGCACTTCAGCTACATGAATAACTGTGGGCCATAGTTAAGCAGAGCTTTATACTTCAGTGTTCCACCACTGTTATCTACGCAATATCTACTGAAGTTTTGTCACAATGTTTACATACAAAATTTCTAATTCTTTAAAAACGTTTGTTTTGACTGTGAGAAAAATGTTTTCTTCTATCTTCCCTATTTGTTTGCTTCACTACTGAACAAACACATCTTAGTTAAATCAGTTACATTTTCTTAATACTAGCCAGTAACTAAGAGAAGACTTACATTCACAGTTTCACCTCCAGTGTTAGCAGTTCTGGAATCTTTTTTTGCTGTTCTTGTTTTCTTTCATACTAACAAGACTGTTCCTGTAAATAAGTTCCCAGCTGGTTTGTAACTTTTTCCCAGCTTGGAGCAAACCAGCTGGACCATCTACTGAATAAATCCTGATGTGAAAGATGGGCCAGTGCACATGTTTGTGAATATTATATAGGCACCACTAATGAAACTTTCAGGAGCTGATCTGCAGTATAATATTGTCTGCAATGCACAGATAATGGATGAAATGTGCATTTTTTGGTTTGGCAATCAGAGGGGCTGGCATCAAAGAAAGGAGTGTGCTTTAGAGTGTTAGGGGCCTAAGGAACTACTGGAGTTGAGAAGAAACATAGGAAATGAGAAAGAAATACTCTTGGGCATATGTTATCCAGTATAAAGCTTGTGGTTCTGCCACAAGTGATGGCAGTTTCTGAAGTTTCCTGTGATCATGGAAACATTTTTTATTGTATCTGGATATGTCTGGTCTTTATCAAGTGCTTTGCTAAGCAGTATTTTGTGTCTTCAAATTTGATTAGGCATTTATCCAAGGAAATTTTATTTCAGTCACCAGGAGACAGAGACTGGCTCTGGGAAAAGATCCTTGCTATCCTCTTTAGTTTTGAAGCACCCCCCAGGAAGATTGAACCTAATCTTCTGTGTTGCAAAGAATACCTGGCAAAGGGCTATGCTTTGACACATTTAAAATACTGAAAGAAGACCTATAGCTGCTGAAGGCTTATGGTGAGGTCTTCATTTCTCTTCATTCTGTATGCAGTGTATGTCTGGGGAGGAAAGACGAGTGAAGGAGTGAGAGAACAGCTGACTAGAGTGATATTTGTTTTTAGGTATTTACTGAGGCATTACAAGCTTTAATTAAAACGATCAGAGCAATATGTCATCCTTATGCCAATTTTTGCTTCTCAGGGAATCTAGTACACAAAGATAGCAATAACTATTTCCTCCCCTTTGAGATTAACTATGTATCTCAAAAGCACACCCATCTTAATGCAATAATTCTGCCATGTTTTCAGTTGATTCTATCAAATATTATCTAAACAGAGACATCTAGAATTGTAGCCCTCTATAAAATTGTAACACGGCTCTAAGCACTTTGCTTCAGTTTTTGTCAGTATCAGTCAGGGAAAGCTTTTTTTTTCCTTCATTGGAAAGTGGATTCGAGGGCCATTCTGTGTGTACTGATATTTCATTATATTTCTGTTTTCTACTTGACTTCATCTCAGCAGTCCATTGATCCTTGACATTATTAGAACCCCTTAGCAGGAAGATGAGCGTTGGCAGTTAAGTACAGGCAGTGTAAACAGAAGCGTGACCCTCTGTAGCAATAAAGAGCTCAGGAAGGTTGGGAGAAAACTGGGGAGAGAGAAGTGGCATGGCATGAGAAATGTGCCAGAGCTAATGGTGCTTTCTAGTTCGCTTAGCTAAGAGTCGGCACCAGCCCACTCTTTTTTAAGAGCGGAGAGTTGTAGGAGTAGGGGCAAATTTCCAAAGGATAAAGGGATGTATTTTCGACAAAAAATGAGTGAAATAAAAAGAATTATGCCATTGCTCTTCATTGTCTAGAATTAACATAGTCCTAGTCACACAGAGGTGAATAGTTATGACTAATGTAGTTGATTACTGCAACTTTAGTCAGAGTGTGAGCAGGAGTATTACACTGCAGTCTGAATGTGATGTTATGAACAGCTGTTCACAGTTATCCCTACCTTTCATTCTCCATTTCATTACACAGAATTTTAAAAGCTGGTTTGCTGGAGTCATTGCTCTTTGTCTTATTTACTGTTTATGAAATTTTAAAGCTGATTAGAGATTCAAATGAAGTACAAGGCAATTAGATATATTTTACCCCTTAGTATCTACAACTAGATGTATTACAGCTCCTGATGTCAATGTAATTGGGTCACTCTTTGGCTGCTACCTTCATGGGAACTGAAAATTTTTAAATAACTTCTGTGCTAACCTGAAGTGTGTCTGATGATTTTTCCCAGAAGAATTACTCATGTGAATTATTCAATATGCATGAACTATCATGTCCTGAGTTATGTTATCATCACAGAATAAGAAATTATCTAACTTGGAGAATCTTTGAGAAAAGTGATTCTTACCATTCTGCAATAACTTATTTCATTGTCTTTTTTTAAGCATATAAAAAAAGAAAAAATGTGATACCTCTCCATCTAGGAGTATAGTTCATCTTGGAATGACAGATGATGTTTTTGGCTTCCCAGTACAGAACATCATACTAAGTAGCTCAGGAGAATTTGCTTCAGATGTTTGTAGTTGTTTGTTCCAATTGAACAAATTAGCTGCACCTATATAATATCTTGGCTGTAAACATTTTTCATTTTAACTATCTGTGCAAGCTAAAGACAGATTAAAAGAACTGATTGCCTAGTGAGAAATTCTTTCCCAAGCAAAACATCTTAAATTGAACATAGTTGCTTGTTTCATAGTTGATGTTCTTCTGTGTTTTGTTTCTGTATGCTTAACTGAGCTCTCACCTAGATTTGCTTGATATGATTGGGTTGAGAATAAATTTTAAGAAAGACTCATAGCTTTCATTCTAGTATCTGGATTTTTCTCTGAAATATAGTGCACTATAACATCAAAATTCTTTCAGTTTTCACCCAGTTTTACCTCTTCCAAGTTCTGCATCTGACTTAGTATTAAATCACTGGGCATAATTACCTGTCTAACATCTAATGTTACCCGACCAGAAGAGGGAGCAGCCTATTCTGACAACTACAGGCCTGTTCTGAAAGAAAATATAATCTTTTCCTACCCATGACTGCTCTTTTCATAGTTACGGAGAATTGTCCCTCATTTTTGTTCTTGATATTTGTTCTTCATTATTACATTTTCACATAGAGAAAGCTGCAGGTTGTCATGCCATGTTAAGAATAGACCTTTAAACAGATTTACCTTCAACAGAATATATGGAATAAAACAAGAATGACTGATTTCTTCAAGGGCATTTCTGACTCATGATCACAAATGAAATAAAAACTAAAATCTCATTTTTCTAGTGTCATCTTTCACAGAAATATACATTCAGACAGTTTGTATGGAATCTATTTCATCCATCATAGGCAACCAAAATTTACATACTTATAGACCAGTTTGTTACCTGAAATTTGTTTAACAGTCACTTAAGATAATATGTTTTGCATTGGATTATCTTTCTCAGTAAAACATGCTTTTCAGAGCAGGTTAATGACTTAACATTGACAAGGCACACATTGTCCTACACAAGGAAGACATTGGCAACTAGACTTCTACTCTACAACTGAAAAGCAGATGTCAAACATTATTCTTGTGGATAGGAAAAACTGTATAGTAGAAAAGTAATCACAGAATCACAGAATCACAGAATGATCTGGGTTGGAAGGGACCTCAAGGATCATGAATCTCCAACCCCTTGCCACAGGTAGGGCCACCAACCTCCACATTTAATACTAAACCAGGCTGCCCAAGGCCCCATCCAGCCATGCCTCAAACACCTCCAGGGACGGGCCATCCACAACCTCTCTGGGCAGCCTGTTCCAGCACCTCACCACTCTCACAGCAAAGAACTTCCCCCTTACATCCAACCTGAATATTCCCTCCCTCAACTCAAAACCATTTCCCCTTGTCCTGCTGTTATCAACCCTTTCAAAGATTTGACTCCCCTCCTGTTTATAGGCTCCCTTTAGGTACTGAAAGGCTGCAATGAGGTCACCTTGCAACCTCATTCTGTCCAGACTGAACAAGCCCAGCTTCCTCAGCCCTTTGATTATCTTTGTGGCCCTTCTCTGGACCAATGAATAATGAATAATTATATGCTGGGTTCCTGATTTTAAACTGAAAGGTGACTATGTGTGGTTGTCTCAAAGAAAAGAAAGGCACATACAATCTCTATTACTGAAGTAGAGAGAATTACTCTGATTTGGGTTGATGTTAGAAACAAAAACAAAAACAAAAAACAACAGGACAGGTGGAAAATTGTATTAAGAGAAGACACAAAAAGATAACCTAATCTTTATGTGATTTAAAAAAAAAAAAAAAAGGATGTAGAGACAGTGTAAAAAATAGGCATGTTATTCCTCAGAAGATGAAGTGTACTTACCAGTTCCGTAACAGTAAAATGTGAGTCCCTTTTACCTTCACAGTAAATACAGAAATCATGTGACTTTTGGACTTCATTTAGCACACTCACATGTTCTCCATACAAAATGTGAAGAATGCTAAAGTTGTCAGCAAAATAAATCAAATGCGCAATGATATTTGTATTTATAACTAATAGCACAAAAATAACCAATAATTAGCAGATAATTAGTGCTCTGTGCCATGAAAATGTCCGTTGTTCTCACTGGACTGCAGTCAAAGACGTTGGATGCAAAACTGAATGAATATAACATCCCTCATACGTCATGTTGTCTACTACCTGAGTGCATTATGCACATCTGATGAATTTGTTTTTGGAACATCTGAACTTTTTCTGAATGGCAGCTGCGCTGCTCGGCCATTACAGTGCTTTTGAACAGATGCACTACAACCAGTCAAGCCATGCTAATAAACATTTCTGTGTAGATTTGCTCAGTCAATGGTTAGTTACTTCTTTTAAGGAGTCATGGTTGTCCTTTCTCAAATACTATTGTGAAAATTGGCACATGTAGGGTACTACAGAAGTAATGCCTCCTATTTATGTCAATGGAAACTACAACAGATACAAAGAGCACAATAGCACTATTTGATAGAGCAAATTCTCAGCTACAAAACACTATTATTCAATACAATCATCACCATTAGCTTATGCATTTTCTTCAGTAATGAACAAGAGCCTGCATGCCACACTCGTAAAAATCTGCACCACCTCACTGTATTATCATTCACTGTTTGGTTTTTATAAATGTTCAGAAAGTATCAATAAATGCCAGTGGGTGCGATTTTTTTTCTACATGGAGGAATCCAGTGCCACACCCTTGCTTCCTACACACTTCCATGTCAGATGTCATGCTGTCAGACTGCCCCTCTGCTGCCACATATCACAAGATGACAAAATATAATAGAATACTGGTGGGAAGGTTCAATCTGTACAGCTATATCATTAACATTCACTGCTGACTTGCGGGCCAACATAATAAAATAGGAGGCAATTCATTTGGGACAGCCCTTATATCAGCCTGATTGCAATCATGCAAATACAAATATCCAGTGAATATGAAAGTTTATTTTTAAAAGACATACAAATATTTTATTGTGCCTTGTGAATTTAAGGTATCTAGATGAATACAGGACTAGTTGTGCATCATGTAGGCAGCAAAGGTAACCCTGATGTCTTATACTGTCATTCTTGAATTTGTCATGTGAAATCAAGGTGAAAAAAGTAGCTTAAAAATACTGTGATCAGTAAACTGCTTTGGTTTTACTCTACAAGTGTCGTTTAAAAATATAAGTTCATTGGAAAAGATGAAAAAAATCAAAATAAAATATAACCAGTAGGCTCCTTCAGTTCCAATAATGTCTGCTTGTCTAAGATGCAAAGAAGTAAAAATGCAACCACTATGCATACTTCGAGAAGAGAAACTATAAGAATGTGTAAATCAACTAACCCCCTCTTTCCTATTATTAAATTTGTTCTTTGTCATTCTTCTCTTTTTTCTTACTCCTTGGCATATAAGCTACTCTCACTCAACCTCCTACATTCATCATATACCAGATCTGTGTAGGCTTGAGGGAATAATTTATGCATCTACTGGTTCTTGAAAGTATTTTTTTATGACCACTATGGAATAAAGCTAGAAGGATTCAATTTGTCATACACATGGGATTCTAAATACATCTCTGTATATATTTTATATTTCATTCCACACAGCCCTCATTTTAAAAATGTTTAATTTATTATCTGTGCAAGAAGGAATGAGCTGGCATGTATTATATGTTCAACCTATGTTTTGGTGTGCTGATCTGCTCATCAAAGTGTGAAGTATGGAGCATCTAGCTGAAGTGACAGAAACTCCTGCCTCTGGAAAATCTGATCACCTCAGATGTGATTACTTTTCTAAAGAAAATAAAATGTATTTCAATATAGAGATGATGCAGTGGAAGTAAGTAATTTGGAGTTCTTAATAACTAACACTAGCCAACTCTGTTACCTGGATCATATCATCCTGGAATATGAAACTCTGCCTAAGAATGAAGTGGAATTAAGTTGTTTACATTCCACCTTGTTTTGTAAACGCTCACTTTGAATATTTTGTTTTCTACTGTATCTACCATACCTCTAGATAGAAAGCAGAGGTCTGCTACTCCATATGCTTAAGTTGTATCAGTCTTCAAAGTAATGCTGACTGCTTAAATACAGCTAGAGCTTTCTGCTTAGGAGATCACATCTAGAACAGGCAATGCGCTGGCAGTTAACAAGTTCAAAGAGGGAAAATTTGTTTTGCTTAATTTTGAGACAAATGTTAAAATTAAATACTGAATATTTTGGTAAAAACATAGGTATGATAAAAACATAGGGTCAGGAGAGGTTTTCAGGGCTGTTTAAACATTTGAGACCTTTTTATTTTAATCCCAAATGTTCCATGGCATTAGTCTTTAATTTTGCGGATGTATGTACAAGCTGTATCCAAATGTGATGAAATTCACATGAGACTTTCAGGTTCTAATATAATGTTGGTAAAACTGTTTTTGTGGACTAATTATTTTCAATTAATATTTTACTTAGATTTTCAGTTAATATTTTTCTGTATGCTTGCTTTCCACATTTATGTTCTTATTTGGATTTTACCTTCTGTTTTCTAAAATACTACTTCAAGAAATTTAATAGTATGTGCAGAAATATCACTTCCCAAGTAACATCATGCCCAGAAGTACTGTCATACACAAGCTTAAGTGCAGAAGACACAAGGAGGAAAGGAGGTGTTTGTGTATATCTATGTCCATTTTGGTAAGTAAAAAGAGTAGATGCAGAAAAGAACTGTTACATTTGGAATCCAAGCACAATGAATCTTACCATGTTCAGGCTCATCTCAATGGAAAGTCTATCACTTCAAGAAGAGGGATTATATTTTATGTCTCTCCCTCATCACTTTTTCAGGTGGGTGCCGTGAAGAACAGAATTATTTTCTGGACCTAGGAAGACTCCTGAGCATTGGTTCATCGTTGTTACAGAGATGGTATACATTTATTGCTGCCACAGCCCTTGCAGTTGCTTAGGGCATACGCTTCCTTCATTTTTCTTGTCTCCCATTTTAAGCTGTGCTTCTGTTAGCTTCCCTACATCTTTGCTTTTGCACTTTAAAGTTTGACTGATAGCCAAGAAGCAAAGCATTGTAACAAGACTATAAGAATATAAGAAGTAGCATATTCTGTCAGTTAACAGATCTATCAAGATCACTGTCATGTCTCAAGGATGCTGTTAACATCTTGAAAATGCTTTAATCCCTCTGATTTGTTCCATTCTATTATGACAAGTAATTTAATAATTTTAATAATAATTAATAATCAATTAAATCAATAAAAATATTAATAATTAATAATCAATATTATGATTCAAGTAATTGCAACATTTGAGCATATTTGCATGTGTGACAATACATGGACATCTAGGAAATCTGGTATGATACCAAGGGTTTCTTTTAATTATTTCTAGTAACAGAAAGTTAAGGAAAGAAAATTATTTCCAAACCTTCAGTTTGAATGCCTCGCATTGCATTTTGAAGCTTCAGATAACTGAGCTTTCGTATTTTCTGTGGGATATTGCATCAAAGCTCTCATTTGTACTCTAATATTGAAAAACAGATTTTATAACTTCATTATTTTTCTTAAAGAAGCTGTGGAGTCAACAGCATAATTCTGTGGGCTTTGTGAGAATTTATAGAGAAACACATTGGGAACAATATAGCAGTGTTTTTTACGAGATAAAATGAACATAATTAAATATAATAAATGAATGAAATGAAATGAACACAAACACGAGAAAAAAAAAATGTTAAATGAACAGTTTATTTGATTGCATTCTTTGAATATTTTGAAAGTAAAGATTTTTCCTTTTCTTCTCTTGTACTGACTGCTGGATAACTGTCGATGACATTCAGTAAGTCTCTTGAACAAAGAATGTATAATGAGGCTTGAGATGTTGTGTTAGTGCCTTTATTTTCTTTCTCACTTTTTAATATAATGGAGAAAATGAAATCTTAGTCACTAAAAATCACTATTAAGCATCACAGTTCAGTCCAATGGGAATATTTTACTCCTATCTTAGATAGCATATATAGTATTAAAAGCTTTTAAAAACTTATTACTTGCCATCAATTTTAATAAAAACACATCTGCTATTTTAATTTTAATGAAAAATTCTTTTTTTATGTGTGTGAATGGAAATTAAGAATTAGGTTTTTTGGTACATGTGTTATCAAGGGGGATTAACTCAATGATTTATTCATTGTTTTTTCTAAGTGTTTCATTAGAATTCTTATTCCTCCTGGAGAGGAATAAAAATTATTACAGTAGGCAAAGATGGTAAATCGTTGTTTCAGAAAGTGATCTAATCAAGAAGTGCACAGAGTCATGGTATAATGGCTTAGCAATTATTGCACTGTATTTTTCAGTATATAACTGAGGACCATTTCTATTCCTTTTCTTTTTTGTACCTAACAGAAACGTCTTTGTCAGCAAAGTGGTATGTATATTTACTACATGGACATCAAAATCTGTCTCTCATACAGATTGCATCACCTCTGTGTCTGGCATCTTTCTGCCCTCTTTTTATTTATGAGTACATCTATGACACATAAATTCAATAAAACTTCTGTAGAGTAAGAAATTCCATTTAATTCAGTGATGGTAACCAGCTCTACCAAGCATGGTAACAGCCCTCTAAATAATATTAGGTTTAATTAGGATTGTGAACAGTTTAAAGTTCTTATGCTAATATTTGAGCATATAATCACTAAGGCAATATACAGCTACTGGATTAAATGAAAAAAAATTGTAAAAAAAAAAAGTGTAGACAGAAACTAACAGAAATGAACTACTTAATTGCTATAAAAATTCCTATCAATACATGAAGTATATCATTCATTTTTAATTTTCAATTGTTTTCAGTTTGTTTTTCCCTCTGGGATCTTAGACTGTTGGATCAGACACAAATCCTTTATTTCAAGCTTTTACTCAAGTTGCACAGGCTTCTTTCTAAATATTTATTAGGACACAGAAGAAATACTGTACTGTCACAACTTAACCTTAGTCACTAACAGTGACATATTTTTAACAGTGATTTTCCTGCTGTACCTTTATTTTATAACAAATGCCAGTTGTATATCTACGGAGAAATTTCATGTATTATCGTTATGTCAGTAAAAGCATATCAGCATTATCTGTGCATTTCTGTAAAACATACACATCAAAATGTGATAAAGGACTAATACCTACCTATTTTATTCCTTATTTTTAGCAGAGATTCTTGGCCAGTGTGTACATTTTACTCATGGATGCAGGAATTTGCACATACTCTCTGTAAAAGACATGAGATGAGTTAATAATTATGGAAATCCTGGAAGTTTGCATAGGATTTGTAGTATCCATTTATCAATGATAACTAATAAAATGGTCACATGAAGAAACTTCTTTCATTGCTACATTTTTTCAGTAGATTAATCAACCAATAATGTGTCAATCTGCTGCCAATCTCAATTTTAACTGTACTCAATCTCATCTTAGTTAAGCAAGCAGATATTGCTAATTGGAATATCAATGTGAAGAAAATATCTTACAAATGTTTCAGCCTTTAAATACTGTGAAATGAGAACATTGATGGAGAACCTCCATTTAAAGATGTTCAGTGACAAATACAATATAACATTGGTTACATTTCCTATTGGTTTTGAATATAATTACATTTATTTTGTTGACTTCTGTGATGCAGGCTGAGCTCCAGCTCAGGAACAAACTTTTCTGCCAAAAGAGCAAATTAAATTATAATTATATAACCCAATCCTTTATTTGTCTAATCCTATCTCTGGGTAATATTCCTGCATAATATGATTAATGTGTTATCCTGATAATGTTTCTAAAGGAGTTTTGCTGAGGTACATGCTCTTTGGATATTGTGATTCTCTCCTTACAATGGATATCTAGTTTTAATGCCTTCATTTTCATATCACTTCTGTTAAAAATCTTATAGACTTAATGATCAAAAACAAACAAACAAACAAAAAAAACCAACAACAACAAAAAAACCACAGAAATTTTGCAATTTCCAGTTTAAAAGTTGCAAATGTGTTGAAGCTCGATTTAACTAATAAGAAATACTACTGGGACTTCTGCACATGCAACTGTAAAACAGATGATTAATCAGAAAAGTTATATTCACTATATTCTTAGGATTGTAAAGACTTTCCTGAGTTTTTTCCTATATTCATATTTATATACAGACTTGCCAAGACCTCTGCCTCTTAAATATGACTAAGTTAGTGGTGCTGGCTTCAGTCAAATAATACATACCTGTGGCTTATTGTAGTATTGAGTAGGGATTCATTGTCAAGGTTGGAGTTTCATCACATAGTACTAGGATAGGCTCCTGTGAAACGTCATCTCATGTAAAACTTTGTTCCTTCTACGGTCAGTAAAAAAGTAGGTATTTTCAAAGACTGATTTAGTATTCTCAGTATAGTCTTCATACCAGATTTCTCTTATATTAATATATAGAAAGATGAAAAGGGATTATGTGTCTCTAATAGTATTATGAGACTTTCTTTTATTACTCCCTACCACTGAAAGCATACAACTGCAGAAAATAATTTAAAAAACCCTTGTATATCCAAATTTCTAAGATGCCTTTGAAAATGTTATCTTCTTTTTATACATCTTAAAATATTTAAGTCATGTAGTACTGCATAGAGCGCAACAGCTCTATGTCACAATCCTTTGTACAGACAAGCATATTTCTATATCCCGTTTCCAGAGAAATATGAAAAGCATCATCAAAGACTGGGGATCTATCCTATAATATATTCAGGGTTTTTTAATTCTCCTTTTAGCATATATGAGATTTTATTTATGTAATTCTTATGCAAAATAAAATTTCACTGAAATTAATGGAAAAATATTAGGAATTATTAATAATATCACTTGGTGGGTAGCTTTGCTTTTCTGACACTGAAATAACCCTCTTAAGGTTGTTTCAGAATCTAATTATGGACTGAGAATTGTCAGGTTGGATCACTGCCTTAGTTTTGTTGTTAAGTCCGTTTATTTATAGAAACTCAACAGTTTAGCTCTTTCTCAGAAAAGGCGAAGCAAATATGTCTTGGTAGAAAATGTATTCTTTTAAAAATTCTAGAGACTGCAAGCAAAAGGAATTTGATAAATTGCGAGCAGGTAAGCTTTGAATTCAGAAATGTGACTTTATGTCTTTAAAACTAACCACAATTAATGAAATCATTTGTGCTTTGAAACAGTCTCCATGACTTTCTAGACTCAAATGAGATGCCTTCTGATCAACAGTTAAGGTAGTCCACAAAATCTGAGCTGGGCTATTCCATGCTTTGCTATATATATACTGCTTAAAACACTTGAATGTAGAGAATACACATATGTTAATAATGACCCTCGTGCTTATGCAGAAAAGAGGAAAAGGAAGATAACTATCTCAGTTTACCCTCTTGTTCTAATATTGTATGGGACAGACAGGGCAAAGAACTGGAAACACTAGAAAAGTCACTGAAGTTAGAGATTAGTCATGTGCAATGAAGAGGCAAGGGAGTATTTAGCTGGGAATAAACTACCATGAGAATACTGACGTGAGCCAGGTAGTGCGAGTGGTGTGAAACCAGAGTTGGAGGGAGTACTGCACTTCAGTAAGATGCCAGGGTAAAGAGATCTACTCCAGACACAAATAAGGATATATTCAACATACTACAGCAGTAATAAAAATAAATAAATAAACTACTATATTCTTGTAGTGAATGTTGTACTGTGATAACAATAGAATCAACAAATTATTTATATTTTTATTGGTGAATTTACTTTAAAACAAATCTCAATTATTTTATTTTTAGTACAACAGTGCCTACTAGTCATAGATGATATTCACCTGCCTTCTCCCAAGTAATTTCAACTTATAAAAAATGCTTTTATAAAGACACCAAAATAGTAGTGTGTTTGAATGGATGCATTGTTGGATCAATGTCTTGCATGCATTGTTTTGCCCTTAACTGAAACCTCAGCCTGTTGTCAGCGAGCTTAATTAGACAGGCTTGCTCACCGTAAATTAGTGGGAAAAGCTTAGTTACAATGAAAAATATTATAAAGAATAAAGTGATTAGATTCCCAACATTCTTAGCAAAGTATTGGCTCCTGCTGATGCTCTGTGTGAAGGAAGCATATTTAATGGTTGTCAACTATTAATCAGTTCAGTGAGTCAGTAATTTTTGTTCCTTCCTGTTTAATTTCCTTATCTGTGTACTAAAGTGTTTGTACAAGGAGGATTGAACAAGTACCTGGAAAAAAAATCACTGCTTAAAGCAGTTTGTTGTAGTGGACCGTGGACCCCTATGAAAACTTCTTATGAAATCATGTTTTGTACAACAACACTGTATCTGATGTAGCTGATATGAAATTGGCTAACCTAATTTTGAGATTGATTAGTTGGTCACGCAACAATCAGGAGCAGACTTGGTTGCCATCAGTTCAAATATCATCCGTGTTATTTCATAACATCCCTCAAGAATATAGGCTTGAGTGGAGAGATGTGAGAGGCATGTGAATGCTGAAGAACATATTAAAGGTGGGACACTCATGATCACAGAAGCCTAAATTATTCCAAATTCCCTGTGAGTAGAGGGAGCTACTACTTAACCATCTTATAATCTTGGCAGAAATTTCTTTCTCTGCATCAGATTAATATATATGATAATTTTATAATCCTCTGTGGTATGACTCCTTTTTTATCTTTTTTACAAAAAAAAAAAAAAAAATCTTGAACACCTTTTTCCAAAAAAAAACCAAAAAAACCCAAAAAAACGCCTTTGGAAGCAATTCAACAAAAAGATAAATACGCATCATGAACTCATTGAATATTCTTTATTTCCCTTGGTTCCCTTCATTTTTTCTTCAAGCTTTAGACTCGGAGGACCAAATTCATCCCCAGTGTATATTGAGTTCCCTGCCATCAATGGAATTATGTTGCAGGTGTGTTTGAAGCTGAGTTTGAAGCAGAACATTCAGGAATGTTCTACGTTTAGTCATAAAAAGTGCATAGTTTATGCTGAACTGCTAATTAAAATCTGCTCTTTGAGTCTCTGAAGAACAGTATTACGTTTCAGTTTAAAGGGCAATGCAGTGAAGTAGAAAGTGATGAATGCACCTGATTGGATATTCATTACCATAGGCAAGTGATTAGATACATTTTTCATTCAAAAGTAGCTTGTTTTTTAATGAGTATCTATTCTTTGTGCCCCTTTTCCTCAGAGTATCTGAACATAATTATTATTGCTATGGAAATATGGCAATAGGGCAGGTCTTCAATTGCAGCTTTAAAGTTGTTGATACTGATGCTTGAAAGAGTCTAATATGGTATCACCAAACAAAAGATGTGCTGCAAATTTCTGAGTGGATTCTTAGAGGCAGGTCTTAAAAATTTAAAATGACTGCTGCGGGTTCTCAGTTACATAGGCTTAAAACTTATCATCCTGTATATTCCCCCAGTTTTTAAGAAAGGTAGTAAGCAACATCTAGGAATCTACAGACTGGAGAGCCTGATGTCTGTGCCTGGGAAGATCATGGAACAGATTATTCTGGAAGCTACGTTAAGGCATATGCAAGACAAGGAGGTAATTCAAGACAGTCAATATGTCTTCACCAAGGATGAACTGATCAATCTGGTGACCTTCTATGATGGAGTGACAACAACAGTAGACAAATGAAGGGCAACTGATGTAATCTACATAGACTTCTGCAAAGCCTTTTAAATCATCCCACATCACATTCTTAACTTTAAATTGGAGAAATATGAATCTGAAGGGTAGATTATTCACTGAATAATGAATTGTTTGGATCACTGCAGTAAGAGGATTATGATCAATGTCTCTATGGCTAGGTAGAGGCTGGTCACAAGTGATGTCTGCAGGAGTCCATCTTGTGAACAATGCTCTTCATTATCTTTATCAATGATCTAGACAGTGGGACCAAGTGCACCCTTAGCAAGTTTGCTGATGACACCACGTAGAGTAGTACCTTTGATACAGTAGAAGGAAGGGATGCCATCCAATGGGACCTAGAGAAACATGAACTTAATGAGATTCAACAAGGCAAGATGCAAGATGTTGCATTTGGGTCACGGCAATCGCAGATATGTGTAGAGACTGGGAGAAGAGCTCTTTGAGAGCAGTCCTGCAGAGAAGGATGTGGGGATGAATGAAAAATTTGACACGAGACAGCTCTTGCAACCTGGAAGGCCAAAGGTATTCAGGGCTATATCAGATAGTGAGTGGCCAGGAGGGAAAGGAAGAAGATTATCCCCCTCTACTATGCTCTCTGGAGGTTTTGTATTCCTAAGACAAATAAAACATTTTTTCTTTTTCTCTTTACTTTTTTTTTTTTTTTTTTTTGCAAGCACTGTGCAACTCCAAGTAATTCCCTCAGTGAAAGAATGGAGGAAAAAAAACATTATTAAAAATCAAATTTAATGAGAAATGAAAGATAATTCGGAACAGAGACTCCCATTGGTTTCATACTTAGAAATCATGAGACACTGTAGAATAATGAGAGCAAAAGTTTTCTCCCAAAATTTGTTTGCTTTCAAAGTTCACCCTTGGAAAATACAGAACGCTTCCCCCTCACTCCCCCAGTAGAGAATCTTGTTTTCTATATTTGTATTTATGACAAACAAATGATCCATAATGAAGCATTTGTGCTCTTTAATACAAGATGCAGCTACTGAAATAGCCACACAAAAAAGAATCATATCCCCATGTAAGATATTATTCTGTTTACATCAGTGTCTCAAAGTTTGCTTGGACATAGATGGACTTGTTCAAGTCCAGGCAAGTCCTGGGCAAAGGTTGTGAAATCCTTTGTCTGGGGGACACAGACGGACAAGGCCAGGGGCAAGGAGAGATGAGCTGCAGCTAAATAGCTGTGAAGTGCTCTTCTGTGTGGACTTCTCAGGATGATGGCCATCTCAGGGGGTACTCAATGACTCTTGCTCAAGGCCGGTCCTTGTCAGGTAGGCAGGAGAACAAGGAGGATAAAAGAGGAATTGAAAACCATTGGGACAGGATTTCTGACGACAGATTCCTCACGAAGTGATGCCTGCATGCTGAAGTAGAAGAAGAGGTGTCTGACATCAGATTCCTCACACTACAAAATTCCTGCATGCTGAGAAACTCTCCTGGGCCTGCTGCCTAAGCGCTGCTGCTTCCTCCCGGATTGGCTCCGCGACTGCCTCCTGCTACCTGCCTGCTGCCCAAGGCCGGCCACGCTGCTGCTCCCCTTCTGCTGCTTCTGCCTCGGACCTTCAAACGTCGTGCAGCGGGACTGCTGCTGGATCCTGGTGGTGATTTTCCCCGCTTTATGCAATTCTTGCTTCTTTACTATCTTTTCTTTCACACCCCTTCCCTTCCCTGTTTCCCTTATTAGGAGTTGTAATAAAATGGTTGGACTAACATATGAACTGTTGTTTCTTAATTTCATGCCAGGTATACAGATATTAAAAGAACCTCATCTCCCTCCTATAAATTGGAGCGAGACACCCCACCATTAAAACTATTTGATATCTTTGTACCTTTTTAAAATAATGTCTCATACAGCTGGGTACTCATAGGGCTTTCTCCTTTTAGTCAGGAATGGATATATTTAAAACAAATACATGTAGTGGGAGTATGTAAAGTGTAGAGTAGGAATGTATACATTTATCTATCTCTAAGGAGTCCATGGCCAGGACACCATTATTGGAGTTAGGCTTGTAACCTAACATTCCACCCCTCACTAAAAGCTGAAGCTAACAAACAGCAGCTGAAATACTGAAGTTACATAGGACATTTCTCTGACACTTAAGCCAATTGGCACAATGACATTTATTTCTATAACCTTGTCCTCCAAAATGGTGGCCAAATTGAAGCTGCCTCATCTCTTGCACCCAGATGAACTCCTGAAGCATGACAGAGCGTAGTTCAGAAGAGTCTTATGTGACAAGGACCAAAACCAAACCACTGGTTAAAAATACAACAGTGAGTAGTAGGAAGTATATAACTTACTGATATAAATGCAGAACTGGAGTCTTGAAGAGATTGGTGGAATTTGGATAGAAACACAGGGAATAACTGTAACTGTAAATGACCCAGTCACGGTAGTTTCCAGTAGAAATGAAGAAACAGCTCATTTAGAGCATTTGTCAGGTTCTGGAACTGAAAGCTAGATGCATTTTTGCACAGAGTAGTGCCTTTTAATGCCTATGTAAGGCATTAGGATGAAGTAGAGAGGAAGATACTTCTAAACTGGTGAATCTGGAAGTCTTTCTAAAGACATATGTGGATCTCATGCATTATTAGGGTGATACTTGGTAAATAACTGAATCTTTCCGGAAAGGACACAAGATGCTTTCTGGTCAAACGGTTTCTGTAGGAAGATGATATCCAAGCAATGTCTATAATCTCTGCAATCAGGAGCAGACATATCCTGTTTAGTATCAGCGCAGGATATACATGTAATAGATAAAAAAAAATGTAATGGATTTGTTTTTGCCAGGTTTATGTAATATCATATAGAGATTACTTTATGAAGAAACCAACATACCTTAATAGGCAGACAGTTAAGCACTGGGGAGGTTTTCATGAAAGTTAATGGGTCCTTCATTTTCTGAAGTTCCTAAGAACTTAACTAACATACAAGCTGCATATAAAAAGCTAAGATATGTTTTGCATTATTTAAGTAAGGATGTTTTGCCCTAATGGACAGATTGATTCTGCCTGCTTTTCTAAAAACAATGTGATTACATAGAACAGGCCATTGTCAGCTCCATGACAGCAACATTCCTCCTAACTGATTAGGACTGGAGGCAGCTTACCTATTAAATACCAAACTTAAGCAGACCATATCTTTTTCTACAATTTTCAGAAATATCTTCTGTTGTCTCCCTACAGAACTTATTTTGGATGATTAATTCTTAAGATGCAGACATTTAGGATGCTTAAATTAGATGAACTAGAGTCCTAATATTCCTTCCTTTCATTTTAGCACTATTTTTATGCAGATTTCAAATTAAGATGTTATGATTCATAAAAACTAAAAATTGCTGAGCCGTACGGAAGATGGTCCTGCTGTGCTTTTAGTCTCAAAATAACTTACATTTACTACATATCTTATTAGAACTATGAAATTTGTGTAGAGTAGTAATGAAATCATCATGCTAAGCATGTAATGAGCTATTTTTGTTTTCTTGTTAACTGCTTCTGTGTTTGCATTACATTTAATAAGTCTACCATATCTTTGTAAATATAATTGAATACCATAATAACTGTAAGAGAACTGCAGCAACTACTCTGTTTTGAGAAATATAATATTTTAGTGAGAAATATAATATTTTAGTGTTGAACTTGTGCTGAATATGAAAACTACATAAGATTTTTAAAAATGAAGAATTGCTTAAAGTAAAATATGATGCTAATTAGGAAGAAGCCTATAATATTGCAGGTATAGATTTTTTTGTTACAAATGCTGATAACCAGACTTTGAAATATAAGTAAAGCAAATTTAGCTTCAAGAGTAACTTTAAACGATCAGGCATTCAGTGCTTTCAAAGACAGGCAGATGAGGAAAAGCCTCTTCACCTTCCCCTTCCATCAAGTAAGCATGTTTATATAGTTAAAGTGCCTCAGATAATGAAAATCATTTTCTCACAAGACGTAAGCTTGTAACAACTTGGATTTTTTACACAAACATGGTAGTAAGATACATAGTCATAGAAACAGACATTAAGTGAAACTCATACCTTAAATCAAACAGATGATCTTCTATAAAGTTGTTATGGTTATGTATGGATGAGACCTAATTGTAAACTTCATATTTAACTTGACATGACTTTTTTGGCTTGCTTAGCTTGGCTGTGTTGTTAGCTCTTCCCCACACACTGGTCGGTACTTTCAGGAATTTCTTCTGAGTGCTTTAATAGCATTATCTTCCACTTCTTTTTCTCATTAATTTGAAACTCTCTAAAATTTTTCTCGTATAGGAGTAGTCACCACTGAAATAAATTTAAACTTGTTGATAACAGATCTGTTTCTCTTAATTACATTTAATAGTCTTCCCAGAAGGAACAGAGGTTTTTCGTCTAGAAGTGCTCATTCCTTAAGAATTCATTCCAGAAAGTTGTCCAGAATTTCTTAATTTTGAGTGTTCCTAGATTAGCACCAAAAACATTTGGGTGCTGAATTTAGTTGCCTATGGACATTCATAAGTGTCTGAATTTAGGACACAGACATTTTCTGAGTATTAACCATGTCTCGGTGGGTGATCAGATAATGTTCACTTGCCTAAGGACAGAAGAGTCTTCAGAATTGTGGCATTTGAATGCCTTTATAGGCAGGCATGCAGGAAACTTAAATTTAGAATGGGTTACTGAGAGCCCAATTCAAATACTTGTGATTGGAGCAAAACCCTTGGAGAAGGCAGAATGCTTTGAAACTGATTCAGTGAAAAGGGTTTGCACAGTTTCATCAGGTAAAAAAACCAAAACATTTCCTGGGAACTGGGACCAAATACCTCTACCATTCAGCCAAGTATGATGATGTCATTGTTTGTTCCAGAATCCTATTTCCTTTCTCTTCTTGTGGCTTCATTTCCCTCGTATGCTAAAAACTACCACCACAGTGCCATGTTACTTCAATAAGAAACTTCAGGAACCCAGTCTCTAGGACAATCCAAGTGTTTGTCTTGTCCTGTTAGTTCCCATTCCCTGTGCTCAGGAAAGAGGTAGTCATTTAAACACTGTTCTAATCCACCAATTGAGGAAAATGTCCTTAATAGATGAACTGGAATCCTGCCTACAATCACATAGATTTTGTGTGGTATCGGATAAATTTTGATCTTCCTGTAGAAGGCAGTAGAATTTTTTTTTTCTATATTTATTATATTACTTTTAATATTCTATTGCTCTAATGTTATGCTTGATCTGTCACACTCTTACTCTGAGGTAGTTGTATCTGCAACACTTGTAATTCATATTCACCTAAATGGCCTTTTAATTAACAACATAAATAACTATATGTATTCTAGATAATAAGTTAATGGGGTTCCTATAATACAGAACAGCTCAGTGTTACTGAAAATCAGCATTAAAAGCATGGAGAAAATGTAAAACAACAATGAAATGACTATTCTATGAATTTATCAAAAGGTATTAAATTACAGATTTCTAGACATGATGAAAGAAGTTGTTTAGAATCTTCTATTTTTGCATTGCAGGTAGTAACAAGCTAAATTAAATTCACATTCTCTTGAATTAATTTCTTCTCTTTGTGGAGTGGAAACTAGTGAGTGTGTGGTATTCAGTATAATGATCCTTTTGACATTAGGAAAAATTCAGGGAAAATATTGCAAAAAACCTGATTTTACTCATTGTAACATTATGTATCAATAAGGTAAAAAAATAATTTTGATATTGTATTCCACTGTTTCCAATGTGCATGGATAACATATGGAGGCCTCAAGTTATGTATACTCTCATAGTTCAGGTAAACAAAGTATAAAGATGACACTCCTGTTGTCTACAAAAAGAACATCACTAAATAAATAAATAAATAAATAAAAATAGCAGGGGTAGAGAGCTTCCAGAACACAAGACAGAATAAATAAAATTACTTTAAGACTCCAGTAGCAATAAAATACAATGAAGCCAGGATTTATATTAATAACAGCGTTCAGAAATATTCCACATGTGAGACAGAGCTCCTCTCTTACATTTATTCCTTAAGAGTGAAAAACTGAAGAGTTCCTCATAAAAGGCAATTTGATTTGCTATGGGCTGTTCAGTTTAAATAAAGGACATTTATCCTATCGGGAAAAGCTTTATCTTCTTTTCGTAATCAAAAAGCCTAAAGTTTCCGCTACCATCTGAATCAACTATTATTGAAAGGAAAAAGAAAAAGTTAACTACAGCAAAAGCTGCAACACCAAACTCTTTCTTGCTTCTTGATGAGAAGATTCCCACTGGTATACCTACTGACTGATGTAGTTAAAATTTCAGAAATTCTTAGGTTCAAAAAGGCAACAAGTCAGACTTGCAGAAATGTTTTATGAAAAGTTGTTGAAAGGTTTCATCCATTTAGCAAGTATTTATAGCCTGAATTAAAAAAATCTTTATTATTGAGTTTATGCAACAAAACTAAATTTTATAATTATTTTGAAAATAAATAGATGCTTGTATTTCATGTGACTAACTTCTAAATCTCTCTGCTGTGGACTTTTAGTTTCAGGGGCAAACAGAACATTTCTCTGTAGAGCAGTCTCAGCCTGCAATGGAGTTACAGATCACAGTGACATTTTTCAAATGTATTATTATGCTTTGTATGAAGAAAGATAAACTTAAATTCCAAACACAGCAACCTTTATGCACTTGGTCACTTTTTCCAGGTTATCTCTTCTACAAATAACCATGCAAAGTAATAAATATATCACCTGAATACAGTTCCTTCAGATGAACGCACCTAAAAATTTCTTAACTTCCTTTCTTCATAGTCTGAGCAGAAAAATTAGGAATAGGGGTTTAAGCTACATTATTGATTGTTCTTCTAAAAAAAATGTTGCAGCCATATGGCCAAAAGGATATTTGCAGTGGGGATAACGTGTGGGGCTTAGATTTCTACTGGAATGTGTGCAGGCAGGAGTTTCCTCAACTTAAAAAAATATTGAGTAGAATCTTTGTAGTCTTCTTTATGGACCAAGTAACAAAGATAGTGATGCATCTCTCTTTTGCAATGTCCTGCTGATATAGAAATGTGGTGAAAATCAATCAACCATTTACTTATCAACTCCACTGAAGAGTCATGTCTTCATGTAAATTTGAGCTTTTCTATCACTGTCTGTTTCTCTTTCAGTCACAGACTACCGATGTTCTAGAACACCTGCTGCCACAGAATTCTCCTATTAGGATTTACCTATGGATGAAGGGATAATAGTGTTTTCCTCTCTGTAATGTCTTTCCATCACTAAGTTTGAGTGACATTTTAGGATATATTATCCTATGTATCCTATATATTATATCCTCATATATTAGGATGAAAGCAGTTTAAATCTCTGCACATCTGTTGTTTTTTCACATGGTCTCTATGTTAGCCAATGTTTCCTCAGGGTTGTTCGTCCAGATTTAATGTAAAAAATTTCAAGTTCTTTGCCTTGAGAAAGACTCCTCAGTTCCATCTCTAAAATGATGGCCTAAACTTCTACTTTCAGCTGTCAGTTTTCTGTACTGACAAAGAATTAATATCACCAAAGAAAAATTGTGGTTTAGCATATCTGTGTACATGATAATGATGAAAGACATTATCATTGAATCATATGATACCTTCAGAAGTCATGTAGTCCAGCTCCCTTGCAATGAGCAGCGACATCTGCAGCTAGATCAAGTGCTCAGAGCCCCATCCAGCATGACCATGAATTTCTCCAGGAACGAGGCATCTACCACCTCTCGGAGAAACTGGTTGTAGTGCTTCATTACACTTAATGTGAAGAATCTTTTCCTCATATCCAGTCTAAATCTCCCATTTTAATTTGAAACCATTTCCCCTTGTCCTATCACAACAAAGCCTGCTAAGGAATCTGCCCTCTTCTTTCTTATAGCTCCCCTTTACTGAAAAGGCACTATCAGGTCTCTCTGATAGCCTTCTCCAGGCTGAACAGCCCCAACTCTCAGCCTGATCTCATAGTAGAGGTGTTCCATCCCATGGATCATTTTTGTGGCACTGCTCTGGATGCACTCCAACAGGCCCATATCTCTCTCGTACTGAGGACTCCACATTTGGACACAGTACTCCAAGTGCAGTCTCATCAGTGCAGAGTAGAGGAGCAACCTGCTAACCTCAACCTCAACCTGCGGACCATGCTTCTTTTGATACAGCCCAGGATCAGGTTGGCTTTCTGTACTGCAAGTGTACATTGCTAGGTCATGACCAGCTTGCTCTCCACCAGCATCCTCAAGTCCTTTTTGGCACATTTGTGCTCAATCCTTTCATTCTTCAGTTTGTACTGATAGCAAGGGTTGCCATGACCCAGCTGGCAACCGGGTAACTCCTGGGTCCACTGCTAGAGCATATCTATGTCTCTCTGGATGGCATTCCATCCCTTGGGCATGTCAGTCGCACCACACAGTATGGTGTCTTCAGCAAACTTGCTAAGGGTGCACTTTATCCTACTGTCAGTGACATTGATGGAGATATTTAAGAGCACTGGTGCCAGTACTGACCTCTGAGGAATATCAGTTATCAATGATCTCCACCTGGACTTTGAGACACTGGCCACCACTCTCTCAGTACAGATTTATAACCAGTTCCTCATCCACAGAATGGTCCACCTGTCTTTCCAATTTGGAGAGAAAAACGTTATGGGATACTGTGTCAAAAGCCTCAAAAGCCTTACCAAAGTCCAGATATATGACATCAGTGGTTCTTCCCTTGTCCACTAACACAGTTTTGCCACCATAGAAGGCCACTAAGTTAGTCAATCAGGTCTTGCGCTTGGAGAAGCCATGCTGATTTTCCCATATCACTTCCCTTTCTTCCATATGCCTCAGCATAGATTCTAAGAGGATCTTCTCCATGACCTCCCCTGCATTTAGGTGATATTGACAGGTCGGTAGTTCCCTGGGTCATCCTTTCTACCCTTCTTAAAAGTAGTTGTGACATTGCCTTTTTCCACTCACTAAGGACTTCATCGGGCTGCCATGACTTTTCAAGTATCATTGAGAGTGTCTTGGCAACTACATCAGCCAATTCCCTCAGGACTCTGAGATGCAACTAGTCAGGACTCATAGACTTACGGATGTTGAGGCTCCTCAGGTGATTGTGAACCTGATCTTTGCTTACAGATTTGGGTCACTGCATATTCTTTCTCTATTACAGATTTTGAGAGTTGTAAGCTTTTAGATTTTTTGAAGTCAGTAGCAGTAGCAAGTCTACAGTGGTAAAAACTTTAGTACAATAGCAGACAGTCTTTAAGAGAATTGATAACTTGAATTGTTACTGTGCAGTTTCCTTTCAAAATGCTGCATGGTGTCCTTACTGCTGTGCAGGACAGGCTAGATACTGTCTTTGATTCTCTCTCAGGTGTTCACTGTGAAAAGATTCTGACTTCACTGTGACTGTTACTTAGTTATAAAAGTTATCTCTCACTTGGCTGCTTGAAGTCTTGGCAGGCATATAGTATGCAGTGTCTTGTGATTGATGATGAGTGAAGAGAGCACTCACAACCAAGCCTTAGATGGGTGCCAGAGAGTTTGGTTGTCTGAAAGATGGGCAGAGAAATGAAAACCAGTGATCTGAGATGATACCAGCTTCTAAAAGCCTGCTAGCGCCATAGCTGCTTGGTATTTTTAGGTGGATAATTTTGCTGCTGCTTTGTGACTTATTATTCTTGAAAATTATTATGGAGATTTATTCCTTGTGTGGCCCTTATCTTGGGAGATAATAGGACCTGGACTTGGCTTTATCCCCAGGTTTACTAGCTTGGAGAAGAGCCTGATTATGAGTGATAGGAAAAACATGGAAATGGTAGAAAGAAGCATTGGAAAAGTTCCCATTAACTCTGCATATTCCTGCTCTGAAGTGAATAGAGTCCTGATCAGACTGATTGATGACAAACAGATAGAATTGCATAGCGGAATGAATATATACCAAAGCTTACTCAATTATTATTATTATTATTTTTTAAGAATATCACTGTCTACATATTTCTGCACTGAACTCTGTTTCAGATTTCAATCCTTCCTTTTCTGGTTAACCTTAACTGGTTGACTTATAATTTCTGCTACACACCAGGATGACCTGAACATAATGTCTTCTAAGATCTTTTGGAACACCACATAAAGAAAGAAAACTCAAACAATGACGAGTAGAAATACTGTGTTTTTTTTGTTGTTTTTGTTTTTGTTTTTTTTTCTGGGTGAAGTATTTAAAGGGGACTGTCTTGTTTGACTTGTAAAAAGTACATTACATGTTAACTGGATGTATGTATGGAATGCACCTTTTTGTTCTGCTACTGGCATAATTGGAAATTTATTAATTTCTGTTTCTGTCTTTACCTGTTTCAACAATTCAAGCTCAAGGCAACAGGAATCTCAAGAATTGTTTGGTGGTCACTGTTAATTTCTGGATAAGACTTAGATTCATTGAGTAATAAACATTGAGTGCCATCTAGTGTACTCATTGATAGGGGATAAAAAGCAGCCTGGAGAAGTCTGCAGTATCACAATTAGACTTCCTAGCCAGCAAATGCATGGAAAAGAGTTCTATGTAGAAATCATTAATTTGTGTTGCCTCATTAAAAAAATAATAATAATAATTAAAGAAATATTTCAGACTAGTGAGATACACAGACACAAAACTATTGGAGGATCATATACATTATTGCTTCAATAGGCTGAACTAATTAAATACTTTGTATTCCTTGTATCCTTTTGTTCCGCACGATTACCCTGTGTACCACCTTATCTTTACATCTTAGAACAGTTAAGCCACTTGCGAGTTGTGATTTGTTAAATTACATCTGCTTTTTGCTTCTGAGAGAAAAGTAAATCTTAACTGAGAGGTTTGGCAGGGTTAAAAACTACTATGTTGCTCCAGCAATTTGATCTATCTGCAACTGTAATCCCATTAGGTGACGAACTGACTTACCAATGGCAATACATTTGTTGCTCCCACATTTCTGTCTTTCAGTTTTCCAGTTTTCTCTGATATGTAGAATTATTTTCTGAAGGAATGATTGTACTTGGGCCAGACAAACAAAGCTCTTGCAGTAAAATGCCACCAGTGTGAATGTAACTTCTTTTTTCACCTTTACAATATAGCATGAAGAATTCTGCCACAAAGGCCAGGAATAAAACTCTTTTAAAACTTCTAAGGTCATAAATATATGTGTACAGTGATAACTGCTATGGCTGAAACTACAAAAGGGAAGCTTATAAGTTAAACTGGTCTTAGATATGAAATATCTCTTGCGTAATTTTTTCAAGAAAGATGTTTATGTCTGCATTTCTGTGTCTGCTGGATGAGACTGAAAATTATTAGAAATTCCATAACCATAACATGTCCATGATAAAAAATAACGGGATGTTATTGTATTAAAATAGAAAGTAGTGTCTCAAAGGAAAGATCCTGTAAAGCCACTGAGAAGGTCTCCTCATGGATCCACAACACACTGTGAAACTTGTTCTTTAAGAAGAAAAATAGCTACTTGAAAGGACAAACGGCTCATGAAATGCTTAGGAAATGCTGTACACTAGATACAGTTATATGGATGCAAAAGAACAGAGAAAAAGGCTACCCATTACATTCTGTAGAAAAACCAATTATCCATGAAGCTGTTGCTGATTCTACACCTTGTTTCTATTGCATCCGAGTTTACTAACTTAGGGCTGCAGTACCAATCACTATACTACAAAGGGAGGTTGGATGAGAAAATGCATAGGCACACATACCCACACACCTGCTTAAAATTCTCATTTACTTAACACAGTTACACTGCAAAAGAGAACATATAGGAAATGAGTTGCAGCAGCAAAATGTGGTGAATGGAAAATTATCTCTCTTTCTCCTGCAGATGAGGTGGAGGACCTGCTGCAGATACCCAAATGCACTGCCACGGTGCAGTATCCTTCCCAGGGAAAAAAGGCTGCAGCAATCCTATTATCTCTTCTGCCTCTGTTCCCACAAGGGCTGTTACTTCTCTTTATGTATTCTTACTTTACACTTTCTGTTTGAAAAGTTTTAAAGGTGATGAGTGCATATTTTCTGTTGTCTCTTTTGCTCACAGCTCAGCTTGTACTCAGCTCTCCAGCCTGTATGGCTTTAGTGTTATATTTAGATGAATGTTGTGTACCAGACACCATCATAGTGGGTGTCCTAATAAATCACGTCCATAATGGGTCATGTATTCAGACAATACAGCATCACATATTTGAAGAACTTACTGGCAGTGGTATAACATTGGAGGCAAGCTTAGCAAGCAAGCCAAGGCAACATGTAGCAAGTTTGGAGTGGAAGAGATTTGCTGTTGAGACATAAAAACTCCAGGTGTGAATGACTAATGATTTCCTCGGATCTCAGGACTGACTCACATTTCAGTAATTATCATGTGCCTTTTTCACACAAATAGAATGATAAGAAACATTCAGCTCAGGAACCAACGCAGAACAATTGACAAACTCCTTTCATGAAAGCTTACTTTCCATAAAGATCAAATAAAAGATCAAAATGGCTTTTGCTAACATCTGTTAAAAAGTGCAGGGTTTTTATGTTGCATTGATTTAGCTGGGAAAATTAGACATCTCTTGAGCGTCAGAGCCCTTCTTTAGGTTTAAGGAAGACTCAGTACATTTCAAAACTAAGTAGAAATTAAAAATATTTGTTAAATGTGTGTCATATTTGTTAGACATGTAATATCTCTGAAAGATAAAGGAATGTAGTTCTTGTGGAGAAGATTGCATACTGTCAGTAGAAAAGACTAGGAAAGCAGGAAGGGGGAAGCAAATAAATAAATGCAATAAAATAGTTAACTTCTGGATGAAAGCGAGAGAAATAATTTTTACAAAAATTTAGCAGAGAGGAAAAAGATTGCAATATATCCTAAAAGCAATACCACTACTCTGTCTTTTTTTTTTTTTTTTTTAAATGTGTATTCAATTGAGTTATGAATCTTAATGCCCAAGATCATTGAAGAAATATGGTTTGTTTGTTTCTCTTGAAGATAAAGAGTTAGAGATTAGAAGTAACATGATTTTTCCTTTGTAGAAACATTAATCTTTGTTACATAGCCTTTTACAGATGTTTTAGAGTGCTCATCCAATTATGCAATAGACTGACATGTTGTATGTGGTATTCAATAACCAGCTGTGACTGATAAAGCACTTTGTCTCCAGAAATTACTCCCTCCCACTCACTCCTAGACATTCTAGTGTGATAATGCTGAAAGACACTGCGAGGAGCACAGAAACACTGGATTATGTAAATAGAAGTCCTATTAATTCTCTTGCCACAGAACTTGAAAATCTGAAATAAAACATGAACAGTGAGTATCAGTGTTGCCTCCACAAGCCTATAAGATTTAGGAAAGTGTTGGACAGATTATTACTATTACAGATACAGGAAGGTGAGAGAGTTGCAATGCCTGGAACAAAGTAGAGGAATCTGGATGTTTATTCTCTTACAAATGAATCCATTTCCAGGGCTGTCTACCCACAATTCGTTCAGATATAGATGATGTTATAATAAAAACCTTGTTTATGGGCAAAGAAGCAATACACATTATACAAAACCAGGAATTTATTACTAGTTTAATAAAAACATCCAGAGTTTAATTAGTATTATTACCTCAGGTCTAATACTGATATTAGAATACAGCTAGGATTAGAAAGGAAGTCTTGTTACTAGTAATAGAACATTTATATTTCTATACATACATTTTGTTTCTACCACATTTCCTGATGCCAGGCTCATCTTTCCTCTACTTCTCTGGATGCTAATGCTGGCAGTTTCATTCTGGTGGTGAGTTAGAATCATAGAATCATAGAATCACCAAGGTTGGAAAAGACCTAAAAGATCACCCAGTCCAACCGTTCACCTATTCCCAATAGCTCCTACTAAACCATGTCCCTCAACACAACATCCAGTCTTTCCTTGAACACCCCCAGGCTCGGTGACTCCACCACCTCCCTGGGCAGTCCATTCCAGTGCCTGACCACCCTTTCTGAAAAGTAATACTTCCTCATGTCCAGCCTGAATCTCCCCTGCCGTAGCTTGAAACCATTCCCCCTGGTCCTATCACTAATGACACGAGAGAAGAGGCCGACCCCCAGCTCACTACAACCTCCCTTCAGGAAGTTATAGAGAGCAATAAGGTCTCCCCTGAGCCTCCTCTTCTCCAGGCTGAACATTCCCAGCTCCTTCAGCCTCTCCTCATATGGCCTGTGTTCCAGACCCCTCACCAGCTTTGTTGCCCTTCTTTGAACACGTTCCAGGGCCTCAATATCTTTCTTGCAGTGAGGGGAGTCCTTTGTCAGAAGGAATATGTTGTTCATGATGATTTCTTCTTCCCCACTGCAGAATCAATGTGGGGTATGTTGGAAGCCTTGCAGAAAGCATTGTGTTCAAGGAGTTTGTGATCTTCAGCAGGATATGTCTGACGTACTGGGGCTTGTACTTAGGGCTTGAGAAGCCTGTATGTTATTAATGTAATCTGTAACTTATAATATTCTTGGGGTGTAATATATTGATCCTAACTGAGAAACCATTGAACACTTAGATGTTACTGATCAAGCTACAGCTTGAGTAGTCTGCAGCTCTGGCACAGCTCTCAGGGCTACAGTGTGCTGCAAAAAAGCTCTTTCCTGCACAACCACATCAGCCAGCAATTTGCTATAGGGGAGTCTGGAAGCAGCTCCCACTTTGTACCTGCATGGCCTTGTCTTTATCAGTACAGCAAGAAGTTTTTCATGTGAGCATACTTTAAGAATAGAGTTGTTTTATTGTAAAGAATTTCTATAGTAGGTTAAAAGACCAAGGATGGCTTTTCTGCAGGGATAAGATCTGTCTGTTTTGAACTATCAGAAATTCTCTATGAGACATGTCCAATGCTGTTTGAAGATGAGGTGCCCAGCATCTAAAGGGATATAACATTTACTTATTATCTGCATTCCTTTTCTTATTCTTTCCTATTAAGTAGTTATCAAATTAATTCATCTGCTCCTACTGAGATCAAGACAAAGCCCTGCACCATCACTCTCTTTATTTCTGATCCTGAAACAGAACACTGGGTCACTTCTAAAGGCTAACATAGATCTGTACCTTTCTTTTTCTTCATCAATCATAGCCTCTGTTTTACATGCAGATTTACAATATGCAGTGATTTCTGCATATGTTAGACATCAAATGATAGATTTGGATATTCCTTTTGCTACTTTTAAAGACATTTTTGCACAACTCCAAGTTCGCCACTGGTATGTTAAAATAGAACTACAGATCAAGAGTCCTTCAGAGCAAGCATGGGGCCTCTAAGTGCAATAAAAGCCTAATGTTTGTAAGTATTTATAGGTATTTTTCATTAAAACTAAGGATAATTATTACTCTTCAATCTATGCAAAAAAAAAAAAAAAAAAAATTGACTGTGAAAACTTATGCATAAATATGCCTTTTGTCAACTGTGAGAATACAAGCACTAACATAATCATAAATTCTAAGATGAAAATCAACAAAATTTCTAATATCTAAGTGAAGTCTGTGGATAGATTTCTTCAGTATATCTGGATTATGTCAGATCTGCCAGTAATTCAGATTCTTGACATGTATCGCTAAGAATTCCAAAATACATAAACAAACTTACAAGATAGTTATAGGAAATGAAATATAATGCATCTTAATTTTTTTTGCCCTCAAACTGGATACATTCCTTATACCACTGGAAGATTATGGGTGAGATTGGTCAGCAGTTCCTAGTAATAATGGGCAGCATCACAGAAAGGAATGATAAGCCTTGAGTAAGCTGTGGACAAAATTTAAGTTGGATAATGTGTCACAATTTTGTTAAGGAGAGAAGGTAAAGATTATTGATTATTCTCTGGGTTTATATGCAGTATAAACAGACTGTGCTGTCTTAGTAAGGATCCCTCAGGAACCTGCAGAAAAGGCAGTTGAGCTAGGTAAGTGACCTGACATCAGGTGGAACTCGGGCCATCTATGTGCACAAAATGTATATTGAGAGCTGGCTTCATGCAGTGGTCCAGCACTGCAAGCTTCTCCCATGGCTGAGCTTAAACAGATTTGGCTGCCAAATTCAGTCTTTTAGTGTAAGTGATACTGTTTGTTCTGTATAGCAGTGTCCATGGGAGGGGTGACTTTAGGACAAAATATTTCAAAAAGAACAATAAAATGAGAAGCACAAGAAAAGGTGAAGAACTTGTGCAATTTGCATGGGCTATTTTTACTTGGTGCAAAACTGTGGTTTCAGTCCTGGTCATGTTTATATGGCAGGAGGTTCGGGAGAGGATCCAAGCTTTCCGAAGCAGTGGGGTCTTCTTTCAGTGTTTGGCACAACAAAATTAATTCTGATATAAATCTTGGTTCTTTATGTGTCAGTCCAAAATATCTTACCCCTTCTTTTGTTAGTTCATAAAACTAACTGATATTTGGTTCAATATTCTGTCGACAGAACAATTTCAGTACATGAATCAAAAAATAAACAGAACCAACTTTACAGAAGTAATGTAGAGTAAGGATACTATAAAAACAGATCAAGTCAGGACAGTTAAATTTGAAAAAGGAGGAAGGGAAGAAGAGAGAAAAAAATATTGGTGAGCTTCTGAAACATAAAATACTCAAACCTGCCACTCAAAAAAAAAAAAGAAAAAAGAAAAAAAAAAGTAAAAAAAAAAAAGTGTGCTTTCATTTTCATGTAGTAGTGTTAAAAAAAAAAAAAAAAGGAATTGTGCATCCTGCTTTTCTGCTTTACTACTGACTGAAAACACAAATCGACGTTTTCTGGAGTTATGGCACCATCTCCTGGCAATACAGAGTATTTGCTCATAATAAATAAGCCGTAAGTGAGATCCAACGAGCTATCTAGGCACTACCTTCATAGTTTAAATCTCCATCTTGTTTTAGTTGCCACAATCCTCAACTGCTTGTGTTATTTTAATAATATCTGAGGAGTGGGTCAATGCTATTACTAAATGAAAAATGGAAATAGGGGCAGAAATACTAATGAATTTTTGAAGTCTTGGCAATCAGTTGTATGTTGACATCTGCTTGGAAAAGTAACATCCTCTGTCTTTTAGCACGTAAAATGTTATGGTGGAACTTCACTGTGAGAAAATACAAACTTTTTTCACCTTTGCTTCCCTAGTCAAACCATTTGTATCCCTTCACAAGGACATGGAAGAATCTAATCCATGTCTGACATCTGACGACTAAGTACAGAAAATCAACTTTGGGATTAGAAAGTGCGCACTGCCACATCAAGAGAAGATCATAAATTGTCCTGCATTACTTTGTGCTTTGCTTCATGTTTCAGACTCAACAGACCTGTCACATCACACCATAGCAGACCAGACATAACTTCCTGAGGTACCTTTCAGCAGAAATTGTACTATAATCCCATTAATTCTTCAATGCTTCCTTTTCCTCTGTTTTTCTAAAGCCTCTTGTTAGCTAAAAATGGCACTTTGCATACAGAACCTTTGTTCTCCCCTCTCCCCCCCAAAAAAAACCCCCGTGCACAAACACACATGTATATATCAGTGACAGGTCAGCAGGATTCATAATGATTCACAATTAGTTTTTGTATAATTAATTTTAGCTCCACAGCCTAGGATCATTTAAGGAGACTTCTGTTTGTCCCACACATGTGGAACTTTGAGCAGCTTGATCTACCCCACACAGCACTGCCAGCATGTAAAATTGAACATTATGGGCTAGCACAGGCCCTCTCATACAGATTCAAGAATGTGTGTGCTATTTACACAGTTTGATCAGGCAAAAATGCAATTTTACATTTTTATTTCATTCTTTCCTTAAAATGTATGTTCAGGTTCATCAGGCAGATCAGCTTCTCTCCCTTCCACTGGAAGTTACAAAACTTGCTACCTGTGTGCACCTGGGTCCACGTGCACATAGTTCTGTGGTTGCTGCTGCCATCTGCTGCTTTCTCTAAAACTAACAGGCTCTAAAAGACAAAAAATTCCAAATTGAAGCTTTAACTGACAATTTTGAGAAATCCTGATATAGGGTAAAAGTATTACAGCTTACAAGCAGTCTTTTTCTTCTAGATAACAAAGTTTAAAATAAACAGAAATAAACTGTACTGTCTGAATTAGTTAGGATTGTTTTTTTTTTTTTTTTTCTTCATAAAATGATTGCTAATTATTATTTTTAGTTTATTATTTTAGGAAAGATTCCTTTTTTTTAATTTTTATTTATTTATCACTGTATTTAAAAACCCATAGGATTTATTTTCTTCATCTTCAACTAATGTCTTCTAAATAAAAATGTTAATGTATGTTTGTGGAAAGATCTCCAGATTTATGTGATCCTCAATGAATTTTTCTGTGGAGAGTTTCCTCACTCGTTCATTCCTTATTCTCATATCTCTAGGTTGTAGCATCCTTAGTATTCTACATATTCTTTAGAAGTTTGAATTGAAGTTTCCTAAGACTTGCTTAAAATGTGCAGTCAATACAACACAATCATCAAAATGCAATGCTTAAGTTCAAAATCCCTACCTTTTCAACATACAAAAATAACTTTTTTAAAGTTGTTACATTGCTGCTCTGGTTAACACAGAATTAAATCAGCACTTCTACATAAGACCTGAACTTTCCATTTTCTCCCTCACTGATATTCTCAACTATAAATATGTTATTTTCTTCAAAATCTGACACCTGATTCCTTGCAAGAGTAATCCCATAATAGTGGTTATTCACATAACAGTGTGAATATCCACAAATAAAATGAGAATGTCTATAGAAGCTCAAGCACTCCTGCGGTTGGGCTGTGCTGGAGAGTATGCATTTAATGAACACTAACTTTTCCTCTTAACAAGCTTGATTACAGAGACGATTTTATAAAGGCTTAATTAACATAAGAAATAAGTTTTTAAAGCCACGGTTAACTTTAGATTGTAACAAACTGAACGTTACGTTACTAAAATTTTGAGATGATTAAGATCAAAATCACCCTGCATTTCAAGGAATGCTTTGAATGCTATAGCCTCTAGATTCATACAAGCTTTAAAATAAGCAATATATGCCTAGGTCTGGTGTCTGGTTACTGTTAATTCCACTAGGGAGCGCTGGTCACTCTTATTGGCTTTTGTGTTTAAGCAACAAAATATGGAGTATAGACAACAGGTCTTTTATATTACATATTGGGCTGGACTTTTTCTATTTCAAAATGAGAAGACATGCTGTTTAAAAAAAAAAAAAAAAAAAAAAGGAAAAAATATATTATTTATTTTTTATATATATAGAATTTTATTTGATAGTTCTTCATATCTGTTCCACACAGAAACAGACTGGGCTCTAGGATCCTCTTCTGTATACTTATTGACATGGGTTATATCACAGACATTAAAACAAAGATTAGATTGTTGTATACTTGGAAAAATCGTCTGAATCAACTGGAGACTTGCAATTACGTACTATATTTAATTCCAAGGAAAACAAGTCACTAGCTTGCTTTTTTTTTCTTGTCTATAAGCCTAAAGAGTAAAAGGTTCTTGTAACAAACTGTCCCAGACTCCCATGACGTTTGGTTAATTGTTGAGAGGGGCCCAGCTATGAGGTCCACTAACTTCAGTACTCTGGGGTGAAGCCCATGAGGCTGCACTGACTTATGAATATTCACAGCTGGTTCCTTATCATAAAGATTAGAGCTCAAGGGACTCTTCGGTTGCTTTCAGGGAATGCTGATTCCATTATTGTCAACATTTAGGCATTTTAAAATCACTACAAAAAATCCAACTGCATTTGAAAGCTAAAAACATTTTAAAAAAAGACTTCATCGGTTTTGTTTCTAAGCCTTTAGAGTGCATACTGTGCATGTTTTCTACCTTTTTACAACACTATGTGTTTTGAAATATGCTAAAAATGATTGAAAGCACATACAGTCCTTATCAGAGAGAGATCGTCCTTTTGGTAAAACAACAAAAGAGTATTCATTTCAGGTAGCTTGATATCACCTTAATGTCGTGAACGGCTCAGATGAATCCGTTCTTTGCAAGTATAAGTTAAATAAACCAAGTCTGGAGGTCTGAATTCTTTATTCTTTTCCTGAACTAACACTGTACATATCATATAACATCAATAGTCTGCCCATGAACAAAGGATTTCAGACTGCACAGGACTTATTTTTATTAAACCACATCATCACTCTTGTCTGCTTATCAGACAGAACTGCTGCTACAAAGATTTCAGTCTTCCTTTGGCTTGCTGATTTTGATAGTAGCTGCAACTTCCACCATGGAATTTATCTAGCTTAAATGTAAATGCCTGAAAGATAGACCTCTGTGTTTTTCTTCTATTCTAAAGTATAAATTTAATATAAGCTAGATTGTTGAGCAAACATCATCATATGTATGTAGGAGATAAAGTGTGTCCAGGTGAGGAGTTTTATCCCTATGACAGAAAAAACCCTCATTGTGAAGCAACAGTGCAAAAGCCACCAATGTTCCCTGAACAAAGATGACATCCAATAAGCTCTGTTAGGAAAGCTGTATGCATGCCTATGCTCCTCCATCTATGATAAAATAAAGAAAATAAAAAAATAATACTACGTTCTACCATGACCTGA
The DNA here is from genome assembly GCF_023343835.1 of Lagopus muta. Classification (NCBI taxonomy): domain Eukaryota; kingdom Metazoa; phylum Chordata; class Aves; order Galliformes; family Phasianidae; genus Lagopus; species Lagopus muta. The sequence goes on along the minus strand of NC_064433.1, from coordinate 9,775,744 downwards.
AGTCACACTAAATGCCCAGGAGGAAGCAAGAATGAAGTGCCCTCTGGTTGTAAAAGGCTCTCTGAATTCTGAAAGCCTGGTATTACTGTTTTTTTTTTTCAATTACAAAATGAGCCTGGTATTACTGTTATCAATTAGAGCAGAGACTGCAAAGGGCAGTTGCCCAGATGTGTTCATCCTGAATCTGCATTAAAGACTGCATACAAGCTTCAGGCACTTTCTGTTGGCATGAGTGCTACTGCTTTTTAGTAGGAATTTTCTTTCTCTCTTTAGACATGCACAAGGTTTGCGTGATTTTCAGAACATAATGTTGAAACTAGGTTTTTTATTATTTCATTTCTCCTTAGAGGAAGGGATTTTGTAAGATCCGTCATTTACAAAGGAAAGCTGAGAAAGTCATGGAAATGTGAAGCACTTTGAAAAGAGACTTGTGGCTTCGTTGCTCCTCGGTATCTCTAAAAGAGAAGGAATGACACTTCCCTAGTCTCTGGAGACCATATGAAAGAAAAAGTTTGCAAATTTTTATAAACATCTGAGTCGTTTTGGTAAGTCTTCAGCTGATTAGAAAATCAGAGGTTCCCTTGTATTCTTAATGAAGCTATTTCTAAGCATCTTCAGAACTTGCATTCAAATGGCATGTTTCATGAGCATAGCAAAAAGCTGAAAATATCAAATTTTGTTTCCCCTATACTATGACATGTCAGTGGGAAAAATTCAGAGAAAATTAATTTTGAATTAGATATGGATACAGTGATTGAACACAAATGTCCAGTTCCCATTCTCTGTCACTTTCAAAAATACTAAGTAAATATCATGGATAGATGTCTTATTCCTTCCTGCTTGGTAATTATAGCACTTCGTTTAGTTATACTTCACAAGAACAATTAGTGTTAGGTTACATTTTGAGCAGGACTTTATATCTTTCTGTATTAGGAAGTGCTGTTATTTTCTGATGCTGAGTGGGAGATTTGGAAGTCATTACTGCTTCTACTTGTAGGATTAACAGTGAAAGCTTGCTTCAAATCCTCAGCGAATCCCCTAAATCCTCAATTTAACAGATTTTTTTCATGTTCATATGATGAATTGGTGACTCAAATTACTGAATGACACTACCACTGTTTTTTACTCTCAAGAAAACTCTAAAGAAGTAAACTCAGAAATTAATTTAACAATGAATTATTTCCAGTGATCAAGTAGAAATAAACAAAGCACCAACTTTATGTAAATAAGAGCAGGTGAAATTACCATCCAGTGAACAGAGCACTTTTAGAAAAGTTTGGAGAACTGAACATTAGCTGTGTTACTGTCATTGCTTAAATACTGTGGCTCCTCTCATAAAAAGATTATGGACCCTTTAGGCCTTGGATTACCCCCCTGCCACAATATTACAGCCCTCCCTTTTCTACTTGGTTTTTGCATCCCACTTGCAGGCATGCCTTTTTCCTGCTAAAATCTTGCACTACAGTCACAGAAGGGCTTGGGTTGGAAGAGACCCAAAGGACCAGCGAGTTTCAACCCCATTACCGTGGCAGGACCACCAACCTCCAGATCTGATACAAGAGATTTGATCTTAATAAGATATGGACTAAATGTGCAGGGAAACAGGGCAGCTGTGTTTAATACAGTTTTCACCATGCAGTGATTCACAGAAAGTCAAGTGAACCATCATTCTAGTGCTGTTGTTCAAATGTATTTGTGTTAAGTTGAGGGAGTTGAATTTGTTCAGCTTGGAGAAGTCTCTGAGGAGACCTCATTTCAACCTTCCTGTGCTTGAAGGGAACTTATAAGCAGAAGTGGGACTGATTTTTTATGTGGTCTGATAGTGATAGAACAAGGGGGGATGGCTTTAAACTAAAAGAGAGGAGATTCAGGTTAGATGTTAGGAAGAAATTTTTTACTCAGATGGTGGTGAGACATTGGAACATGTTGCTCAGAGAGGTTGTGTATGTCCTGTCTGTGAAGGCATTCAAGCCTTGGATGGGTTGGATGGGATCCTGGGCAGCTTGATCTTGAAGTTTGTAACCCTGCCGATGGGGGATTGAACTAGTTGGTCTTTAAGGTCTCTTGCAACCTAAGACATTCTATGATTCTACAATCCTTTTGAAGTTGGGCCACTAAGCAGCCAGACATCCAAGAAGTAAAGTAGGACTGTGTAGGCTAGGTTCCATCATCCAACCCACCAGTATCAGATCTTTTCAGGTGCTTTTTTTTTTTTTTCTGGATGGATCTACACCACCTCAGCTACCTCTTTAAAAGCAGATATAACCCATATGATAGCCGGGGTGTTGAATTGCAGCTGTCCGTGCAGCCGCTTTTTTACAAGCATATTCCTTGACTTAGCTCTGACCTATCAAGTGATAAACACACACCTGATGCCAAAGGATGGTCTCAATAACCATTTTGTGAGTTACTTGTTTTCTGGTCCATTATAGATAGTTACAAGAAGTATGACTTCTGTCACTGCTTTATTTGCAAGTACATATGAAGCCACCAGGTCACTATTGCAGTCAGTGGGAAAACATATAACTTTGGTTTGCATGAGTCAAGGACAAAGTTCTCCTCATTTTGTCCCACTTCATCACTTCCTACTTTTTTTTCATTTTCAACTAGAAAGCAGAAAGGTCAATGCTGGATAAGTAACTTTAAAACTCGAATAGACTTCTGCATTCCAGCTGGCAGAGGCAATTTAGAAAACAGGCTTTCTAGCTCTTTGATTTGAAAGATTCATATTGCCCAGCAGTGAATTGCACTCAAACGTAATGGGACTGCACTGCTGTCAAACAGGGAATGCAGGAACGCTGCTCAATTTTCTCTTTGTGCAGAAGCACTTCATCTCACAAGAACAAATCTGGTGATTAATGTAACTAAAATATAATGGATATAGTTGAGTCTGATATACATGAAATGCTGTCCTTGAATATTTGAAAAATGAAGCGATAATAGCAAGATGTAATTTCTTTTTGTTACATGTCTGGTGCCACAGACATCAGTTTAGTTTGAAAGGAATTATGACGGGTCATCTAGTTAACTTCAAGCAAATCCACATGTATTTGTTGTTTAAGGGTCTTGTTCATCTGTTTTGAACATTTCTAACTATGGAGATTTGACAGCCTCTCTGGGCAGCCTGTTCCCATATTTGATTTTCCACTCTTTCATTTTTTTTTCCAAATACTTGAACAGAATTTCTCATGTTATAACATGTGTTGATTGACTCTTGCCCTGTTTCTGTACACTTCCAAAAAGAGTCTATTGGCCCTGCTCAGATGCATCAATGTCTTTCTTCTAGTGGAAAACTTAAATGTGTACACAGTTGTCACAGGTGCCAAATAACGGTTTTTAAGCCTACATTTCTGATAATACACCAAATATGTAGTTAATTCTCTTTTACATTATGATGTACTACTCATTCATATTCAAATTATTGTTTGCCAGAATCCTTAAGTCCTCTTCTGAAGAGGCACACCTCATTCAGCTGTCCTGTTTCATAGGGATATTCCATTGCAGATTCAGGACTTTACATCTACCCTTTTCAATTGCACCATTTTATCTACATAGATAAATGTGAATCAGACTACTCCCCCTATGTATTTAGTTCATTAAGCTTATTTTTTCAATTTTAAGTGGTTAATGCTGGTGTTCCTTTATCAGGTCGTTCAGAAAAATCATCCAGGGAAGGGGATGAATGAAGGAGTTTCCTAATACATTAATAGGCAGACATGAAAAGATATCTGCTGTCACGCTCTAGCTAGAGACTCTGAGAATTTGGCCTCACTAAGGAGGCCATTTTAATGAGTTGGACACACTTTTGTAAGCTGGCATAGCTGGGGAGCATTAACAGCTGCTAAACCTCAAGCAAGGAAGAAAAACCTTGCAGAGACCTTCAAAAATATACGGGAATTCTTGATCAGGACAATATGTCTGGAGATTGTAGTTCTGGGGACAGTTTTAACCATTTAGTAATATAGACGAACAAGTTCTTAGGCCCAGAAAGGCTTGAGTTGGTAATACAAGTGAAATCAAAATGACTTGATTTGACAAATCTTTAAAAACTATTAAAAGAGAAGGCTGGAGAAAAAAAGCCTTCAGTAGAACAGTAGAAACTAGAAGACAAAAAATGTGCACCTGATTTGTGACTGCATTGGAGGAGACAGGAATAAGTTAGGATTACTTTGATTTAGAAGAAAAAAAAAAAAAAAAAAAGCAACCAACAGCTCTTCGGGCAGCTGTGGCAGCAGGAGCTCCATGTCGGTGCGACACAGCTGCAGTGCCGGGCAGTGCTGCGAGGGGGCAGAGCGGGCTCTCAGTTGCTGCAGGCTGTAGTGTGAGGCTGGTTTTTGTCATGCTATGAGCACTGTGACAATGTAATATTCGATTTCAGTGCTGAGAGCAGAGGCATCTGCTGCCAGGACAGGACGCCAAGTTGAATCTCTGTCTATATTTTCCATGGAATTCACTCAATATGAGCTTTATTTTCAGACTATATTTAAAAAATATTCTGTGACTTGCCTGATTTCTCCTTTTCCGAAGTGTATCACGTACAGCTGCTAGCATAATACCTGGAATAGTTCCGTAAGGAAATGGTATTTCATACATGCTCTGCACTTTGCAGAGTGCTTTAACTGAATAAACATGGATTCTTTTTAATCATTATGAATTACTTAAAAAGAAACATGCTATTGAATCATTATGTATCTGTGAAAGGTTGATGAGATTTTCTTTCTGTAAGTTAGTTTCCTGGAGCTAGATTCAGGTAAACCTACAGATTCCAGGGCAACTAGTTCCAATCAGCCTTCTGTCCTGCAAAAGTCCTGAGCACATCAGAAATTCTCTCCAACCATTCCAAGAATGTGTGGGTAAGTGTTGGTCATAGCAATGTATGTTTATGCAGAAATGGGTAACCAAGGTATCCCAAAATTATAACTTTTGATTAAGGATGATTTTGGGAAGGTGAGAGCTTGACTCTCTATGAATTTTAAGTAGAAGTTAGTCTGTGTCACTGCTGTAGCAAGCTGGATAATGTGAAGGGCATCTCTTGTCTTGAGAATCCTCACAACCTATTTCTCACTACCATTTTTTTGAAGAAAAGAGTCTCAACTATGAGAAAACTTTCAAGGCTCTGTATTCCAGATGCCAGACTCACTCACTGATTTATCTCACTTGGCTAAGACATGATTTTTATATTATTTATATCAAAGAGGAAAGCAATACAAATATACTAAATATTGGTCTAGACAGAGCTCTGAAATGTAATCTTCATGGGAAAACTTCATGGATGCTGTACAAACCAGACACAGTTTAAAAATGATTTAAATTATTTTAAATGATTTAAATCATTAATCATTTAAAAATGATTGCTCAGAAAAACTGACTTCTTATTTATAATAAAGGCTAAAAGACAGAAACTCCCAGAAATTTTCTTTCCCTTAAAGGTAAAAAGCCAGAAAATCCCTTCCTGGATTATTAGATGTTTTCTTCTATCTTCATCGGGAACTTAAAAGGGTATAGAGAACGTACTTAAAATGTGCAGAGTTAGGTCACATTTTCAATGCATCTTTCCTTCCCTGTGAGGAGGCAAAACTCACTACGCTCCTAAACTGTGCTGATGTCAGCACATTTATTTATTCTCTCTGCACAATGCCTCAGGTGAATGTAGGTGAAGATAACCAGTGAGCTGCATGCAAAATCTGGTTCTGTCATGTCTGCAAGAGTGTGTTGAAGAACCAGCCATTCCTTATGTAAAAATGAAATGTGGACATCGTAGAAGAGAATCATAGAGTTGCTCAGATTTGAAAAGACCTGAAAAGATCACTGAATCCAACCACAACCTAACCATATTAGCCTAACTAACAACCCTCCACTAAATCACATCCCTGAGCACTACATCCAAATGTTTTTTAAACACATTCAGGGATGATGATTCAATCACCTCCCTGGGGAGCCTATTCCAGTGCTTAACCACCCTTTCTGTAAAGAAGTGTTTCCTGATATCCAACCTAAACCTCCCCTGGCACAACTTGAGGCCATTTCCCCTCGTCCTGTCACCTGTTACCAGTGAGAAGAGACCAACCCTGCTCTCGCTGTAAGCACCTTTCAGGTATTGGAAGAGAGCAATAAGGTCTCCCCTCAACCTCATCTTCCCCAGACTAAACAGCCCCAGATCCTTCAGTCTCTCCTCATAGAGCATATTCTCCAAGCCCTTCACAAGACTTGTTTCCCTTCTTTGGACCTGCTCCAACACCTCAATATCCTTTCTGTATTGAGGTGCCCAAAACTGAACACAGTACTCAAGGTGAGGCCTCACCAATGCCAAATACACGGGAAGATGACTTCCCTAGTCCTGCTCACCACTCCATTCCTGCTACAAGCCAGGATGCCATTGGCCTTCTTGGCCACCTGGGCACACTGCTGGCTCGTATTCAGCCAACTGTCCATCAGTGCACCAAGGTCTCTTTCCATCAGGCAGCTTTCCAGCCACTTCTCCCCAAGCCTGTAGGGTTACCTGGGATTGTTGTGACCAAAGTGCAGGACCCAGCACTCGGCTTTATTGAAGCTCATACAGTTTAACCTGGCCCATCAATCCAAACATATTTAGATTCCTCTGTAGTATCTTTCTCCCCTCAGGCAGATCAACACTCCCTCCCACCTTGGTGCCATCAGCAAACTTACTGAGGTTGCACTCAATCCCCTCATAAACATCATTGATAAAGACGTTAAATACAAGTGTCCCCAGTACCATCAGTGGAGCTGCAGACATCTGGAAGGTGTACTACTGCCAAAATAGGGATAGCAGATGAATACAGGTAGTGTGCACTGCATTACAATTATACTGCTGTAGTCAACAAATGGAAGATATGAATCAGCAAAACTGGGTCTCTTGTTAATTAAGGAAAAGAAACCAAACCAGATATTTTAATTTTTTATTTGTCAGACTGAAGTAACAGCCTTTATACAGCACAATTTGCGTAATTTCTCAAGATACATCCTGTATACAATCACAAAAACATGACATGGATTTATACATAAAGTGAAAACAGACAGATTTACAAGCATTTTTGTACAATTCTCATACCGCTTTAGATTCAGATTTTACAATCTTTAGAACAAGTCTATATTGTTTTCTCTGATGAATCTGGAAGCAAAATGAAAATTAAAAGAAATTCAAACCAAAATGGATATTAACAAACCACCATCTAGGCATGCAACATTCACTGTGGAAACATTACATTTCTCCAAGGACAAATATTTTTTTGTGATTTTGTGGGTATTTTTTGGCGCTTCTGGATTTTTTTAAACATTGGGTATGCTGTACACGTTGTCTGAGCATGACAGCACACACGCTACTCAGCCATTACTGAGCACCTGAGCACATCACTGAACATCTATAGATACAATCAAATAAGGACACATTTACATGCTTGGATGTTAGATGGAGTTAATAATTTAAACTTAGTTTGTTTTACAAAAATGTGCACTTATTTACAGGGTAACAAATTAAGAAAACGGCTTTCTCTCAAATTTTCTATTTTGAGTTATGGATATCTATATATATTATAACTTTTGTGATCATTAGTATATTTGCTTATTTATTTTCTTTAAGTAATAAAACAAAGCATACAGAAAACATCAAAATGCTTCTTATGATTTAAAGAGAGAGTATCCGGATTCATCTATTCCTTCTATTTTCCTTCTAAAGGCAACATATATTCACACAGAATGATAGATCCTGCATGCCAGGTGTAGTGAAAATTCACAAGGCATGAAGGAATAGGGTTTAAATATAATGTAAATGGATGCTTACACTAATTTTCCTCTCTGTTTCATTACCTTTATAAGTTACACTCAAACAAATGCAAATTTTCTCTGTTATTCACATAGGTATATACATATCTAGATATATACTCAAATAATGGAATCTGGGACATTCAACATTGTAGCAATTAAAATAAAGTACTTAAAAATAGTGTCAGTTATGATTCAAATAATAATTTAAAAAAATACTATTAACATCTTTATGATATCTCCATGAAACTAAATCCTAATTAAATAATCTCTATTGGGCACACACTACCTTACAATATAGTAGATGTCTTCTTTTTCTTCATCATCATCCTCAAAGAAAGAATCATTATCAGCTGGTTACCAGCTACCATATCCCACAACCATGCAGACACCCAGCATCCAGAAAAATAACTCAGACATTTTCTAGGTCTTGATTTAAAGGCCTGGTTAAGTCAAGAGAACAGTTGTTTCTGACTTTAGCTGGTGTGGATTGGGTTTTTGTTTCTTCCACAATAGATCCATGCAATGTAAAAATGTGGGTAATAAAGAAGCAGCACTCATTGCCCCTGGATACTATCCCTTTAAAGTGTAATGATAAAGAACTAGCTCAACATTCATCATAGAAACTCTCATGTCTATCTTGGAAAAAAAAAAACAAGTGTTTAATTGCTGCTCATTGTATGCACAATAATCATGACCACATTAGAAATCCCTGTCATTTGTAAACACACACACTGTGCTTTTGCTCATTTTTCAGCTTGTTTCCACTATACAAGGCCTTGAACAAAGAAGCAGCTTCAATCTCTGTTGAATGAGCAAATTTATGAATAAAAAAGTTTAAATGCCTGTGCTATTGTCTACCTGAACTATGCATCTTTGAAGCAATTGTCAGAATGTGCAAACTCATTAATAACCAATCACTCATAAATGATAAAAGCTGCTGTCACATATAAGCATTGTTTGGCCAGATAACAGAAACAAAAAATAATGAGAAAAAAGTGAAAAAAATATACCAAGATATATACAAAAAAGTAAAAAAAATACTAATAGTCCTTGTTTGATTATTTTTTAAAAAACATTGTCACAAGAGAGATTTTCCTGACTTCATTCATAAAACAAAGAAAAAAAAAGGAAAAAAAGCATTCAAATATGAATCTGTGTTGCATAGAGTGATTCCAGTACAACCTAGAAATTTGGTCAAAAAAAGGAACTTGGCACACTTTGGACATGTTTTCTGACCTCTAAATGTTGCTGCCTTGGAAAAGAGAGAGAGTGTGGGCCCAGGTCTGTCCCTGTCCTGTCCTGTGCAATATCTAAGTAGCCCGTCCTTGCTGCAGCTGTCCAAGGCTGGCTTCACTCCTGACAAACTCTGCTCTTTGATTTTCATGACGGGAATCCAAAATTGCAATTTCAATATTCAGAAACATGTTGTGTGTTGTTCAGAGAATCAAAGATGCTTGAATTAAACCAGTTGCTGACAGCTGATTAGCAGGCAAAGATAGCTGTTCCACAGAGCAACAGCTATACCAATCAACACAACTATTTTATAAAAATATTGGCCACACTTGTATACATTGTGAGAGCAAAGCATGCCTGTCCTCTTTCTCAATTAAGAGTGATGATTACAGGCTTCCCAGGAAGACAGCCAGATAGTTCTCGGTCTTGCTGGAAGTCTCCATAGCAACTACCAGCATGACTTGCTGTCTTTATAATAAATCTTAGCAAGAACAAAATTACCAGCAGTTTGCACAAAATTGCACACCTCATGGCTTATACTTTGCACAGTTATTGAAACTGGACTATTTTTTTTAATTTTTTTTTTTTTTTTTAAAGAAACAACAACCACAGCATAGCTGTCAGGAATGCAAGATAACCTACCAAAAGAGAAACACACATGTCAAATATATCCACATACAATTTTTTTTGTTTGTTTGAAAGGGGTCTTTTTCTTTGAAATATTTATCCTTTTATAAAAACATACATAACATCAAAACATTCAGGATGTTTACAATAACTGTAGAGGACTTTTAAAATGTAAGAGAGGTGGGGTACACACATACTGGTGAAAGCATAAAATTCAACATTAAAGCACACCCCCTACTTCCACTATCAGTGGCATTGTATTCAACAAATAGGATTTAGATGAGATTGCTCTGCTTGCAAGTCAAGCAGGCTACCAGCAGGTTATCAGCAGATTAATGGGAGTTTCTCTGATGCATATATCTTTAAAATTTTCTGTGTGTTTCTTGTCATATTTCTGTTATTTTAAGTTGGTAAAGATAAATCAAGAACTCTATGTAGGAAGTGTCACTGGATTAATTGGAGTGTGGTTTTATCATGGTCAGTCCAAGTTCAGAATGTGCTAAGCTTTATTTTGCCATTTTTTCGTTTATTTATTTATTTTTTAAATATGTGTTATTTTCAAAAATAATATTTTCATCTGGTCTTGTACAACCTGTGGAAGTGTGCTACCTAAAAATATCTTCAGAAAACAGATGAAGACACACGTTAAATGATTTGTGAAAAGTCCTTATTGGTCAAGAAAAATAAAAGTCTGAAGTGCACAAATAACATCATTTTCTTTTTAAGTATGTAAAGGTCATGAGGTAATATTTCAAGGGAAACCACTTTCTAATGAAGCTGTGAAATATTAACTAACTTCTGAGGAATAGGAGAGTGAGTACCACATTGACTCTTGTTTTTAAAGGAACTGCTTTCCTTAAAAGCTTTTCTTTTTCTTCAAAAGATATTAAGAGGAAAAATGCAACACCCAGCCTAAACCATCTCATGCAGTAGTTGCTGCCCAAAGTGGCCTAACTGCTCGGTTGCAGTCCCTGACTTTTTGACAGTCTTAAGTGTTGCGAGTTGCCTTCCTATTCTTTCATAACTCAGTACTCAGACATTCAGCTGAGATACCAGAGGATATTTTCAACTTTAACGCAACAGCCCTCAGGCAGGTGCTGTCCTGTTATCTATTCTCTTTTGCCTTTATGTAATGTTGACAACGAGCCCTGCACTGAGCAGGGTAGTGGTCTACAGCTCCAAAATGTCCACGGGATAGTCTACAGTTTGTCATCTCCGTATAGTTTTGCAATAAGACTGATTGTTAAAAAATAGAAGAACTAGCTGAAATAGTTGTGTTAGCCTCAGTGCTTGTATCTCCTCTATTCCAAATTTTGTTAAAGCTGCTAAAAAGTAGGGTGAAGTACAGCGTCATTGAAATCGAAACAACATTCTTTCGTCCCGATGTAGTACATTTTATATACTGTCTTTTCAAAACCACATCCTAAACTACAAATCACTAGTATATTTTTATCCATTACATTCTAGAACAGCGGTTCATATTCACTGTTAACACACTGAAACAAAAAAAAACAACAGTTAGGTCTGATTCTCCACACCATAGTTTTTAAAGGGAAAAGAAAGAAGGAAAAAAAAAGTAGTGTAAAAGAACATTGCCACTCTTGCAAATGCATTGCAGTTTGTGTCAAGTGGCATAATATCACTACAACAAAAGATCCTAAGGTGCAGAGGAATAAGTTTGCACTTCTAATAAGTGAGATTTGGAAAGTCAGTCACCCTGGGTGCTTTTGCATAAAATGATCTCCTTCTGGTCACACAGGAAACCAGACTGCACTTTACATCACACTGCCTCCAGCTGCAGCCGAGCTATGCATTAACACCTGCCTTCCAGCCTTCATTATTTCCTTCACAGTTACTCTCTTCACAAAGAGTCCATCAACACGGAGCCCTCATAGCAGTCTTCATTTCAAACAGCCTCACTTTAACTTCTGGGCCCAGGTTATTGTTTTTTGTTTTTTTTTTTTACTTTGCTGTATTTTGCAGCAAAACAAGTGTAGTAGCCCTCATTAAGTGTGCTATGTAGCCCAGAGACTGCTCTTTTCTACTTTGTATTCAGAAAGACTAGCTAAACACAATGATTTCAAACAATAGTCTTGGAGTGATGCTTTTATAGCAGACTCTTTTGTGCCCTAAGCAGACAGCTCTGCTCAGTGTGTTTGTGTAGAGCTGACCAACAGTTTGTGCCAGTTTACTATTCTTTTCCTTAGATCCACTTTGTCAAGCCAGATATAAGCTTCCCCAATCAGTGTTTTTTTCATAAACTTCCCTCCATTGGAGACAAGCAGAATCTGGGAAAATAATAATAAAAGATAGTTATCAATATATATATTAAAATACTCTACTTGCTGGCAAACACAAAAGATTCACAGATATTGAGCTCTGCTTTCTGGTTTCACAGGAAAGAAACACTGTCCATAACCCTTTGAGTAGGACCCAATAGTTCTTTACAATAGAAAAAGCCCAGTGAAAATTGATCTTTCCCCTTTTTCTATTTCATTAGCACAGTATGTAGCATCTAGAAGATGACAGTCTTGAACTTTAGTGAGTAAATTGTTCAGCTGCTGTTTTCTAAAGAAAAACACAAGGTCAAGTTTTAACTTAAAGATTAAATCTTTATGCAGCCAAAGTACGAATTCTTTAAATTCATGGATGCTGGACAGTGTCTGATATATTAAAAAAACAAACTCAAAACACACAAGTGTGCAAGAAATTCCGGAGTTCTAGCTTCCAATCTCAGCAAGAGGTAGTCCAACTTAAAATGTTGACTGGGTCGGGAATCCCATCTTTGCTATGTCCCTGCTGAGAGCCAAAGTATTGATTGCATGATGCCTCAGTCATGCCGAGTGGGAAGGGAATGAATTAGACCAAGGAACTCATGTGAGCTCTGAAGGACGGGTATTCAAAACTCTCCCTGATTTGTCTTACAAGCATCATGTTTTCTAGCTAAGCAGTTTAATGTCATGCAAGGAACAACTTCCTTCCCTACAGGACATAATTTGTTCTTTGGATTTATTGATCCATTCTAGATGTTTCTGAGAGGAATACATTTGATAACAGACATACTTCAGGGCTGGGGTGTGTTATAACTACACAACTAGATAATTTCTAGAATTTCTTAATTTTTGGGTAACCAAATAAACAAGTTCATTACTAATTTATTTTTTATCAAGTTCCTATGTTTTTCAGAAAGAAATAGAATTTATGAAAAAATGCATTTCCATGATTAGTGGAAGGTTAGCAATCAGAGTCACAAGCAGACCTCAGAAAACGAGTAAAGGATAACAGCAGGAGGCTGTCACCCTCTGTATGAAACATATGTCACTCCTCTATATGTAGGAGAGAAACTGGAGCTTTTTTTCCCTTGGTTTCACAGGTATAGACAGCAGAAGAATGTCAGGACTCAAAAAAAGTTGTACCTCACTGAGATCTTGAAGGAGGCTATAAAATAACTGATACCTAACAGAACTGTAGAAGAATTGGAATTTTCAGTAATCAAAAATGTTAACATTTCTGCACTTTTCTCCATTCTGATACTTATTTTGACAAAGTCAAAAATACAAATTTTACAGTACAACAGAAATTTTAAACAGAGGGGGAAAGAAATTTGCAATCATTTTTTTTGGATGAATTTTCCATTTTTCTGGCTGTATTTCATACCACATAAGATACCTATCCGGACAGGTTGGACACCTCCATGTGTGTCAGTCAACAAATTTGAAGAGGGAGGACTAAATGAGTTGGCCACAAGCATGGAATTATTAGGAAATCCCAATTCACTAATCAGAAAGCCTGTCTGTCCCAAGGGAACTAGGCAGCCTGGTGGTTTTCTAGGTCACTTTCTTCCAAAGAGATGAACAACTCAAAGACTGGCAAGCTAAGCCAAAATCTCTGTTGAAAACATTCTGTTTTTAATACTTTCATATAGAACATTCTGAATTTCTAATTGCAGACAGCCAGTCTACCAGGAGCCAGCTAAGAAGCAAGACAAAGGAGACAGCAGACCAGTGCTTTTCCAGAAGGGTCCCAGGTGGGTTGCCAAGGAACAGGGAAATCGGGAAAGCGAGCTGCTAGGGGCTGAGATAAATGCCTGTCTGAAAATTGTCAAAATATTTTCTACAGAATGTTTTGATTCTGTCACATCAACATTTTTGGGGAGGAAAAAATTCTGACAGAAATTTTCTGTATCTTCTGTCCTTGATCCTTTTTTCCAATCCTACCAGCTGGATCCCTAGTAATTGTCTTTTCTAGTTTGTCATTAAATTCCAGCCTTGTTATCCTGAATCAAGCAGTCTCAGTTCCTTTCTTTCTTTTTTCTTACTCTCAATATTCATGTCCTGCCAAGTCTAGATTTTTTTTTCATTTTCATTATTTTCTTAACTCAGTAGTCCATGATTACATTTTCATGGTTAATATTTGCAGGTTTTGCTTATTACCCTATTGATTTTTTGGAGTGCAGATCCTTGTCCTAATATTTAACTTCACTTTATTCCTAATAATATGCTTTCTGTGACTAACATGTTTGATTTCTTCTTAATCCCTCTCTCTAGTCTACTTTTCCTTTGCTATCTCCCAACTCCATTTCTGTTTTATACATTCTGTTTTGGTATCCTTTCTTTCTTGCCAGATCTCTTCTGACAGTGCCCCTGTCTTTGCTCCTAAATACTCATCACTCTTAAATTCAGCATTCAAATCAGCCTTCATACTTTCAAGTAGGAACAGATTGATTGACAGGCACGACAAGCATATTAAAACATATAGACTGAGTCAGACCAAAGATCTCTCTAAGCAAGTGTTTTGCTTCCAAAAGTGCAGTGTGTTATGCATAGGATAATAACAATCATGCAGTGGTACACTCCTGAGATACCTACTATGTTCTATAGAAGATCAGCTCAAGAAGAGTTTAGATAATGCTCTCAGAAATATGGTTTGATTTTTGGGTAGTTACACTAGCTGATCTTACCAATTCTGTGTCATTTTCTGATCACAAGTTGTATGTTTGTGTTTAATTACTTATGAGGTATTTTTAACATGAATTTATTAAATGATTTTATTCAGATAAATTTTGCATGAAATCATTTGTAATATATTTTACAGTTCAGGCTCCAACTTGCATGAAGAAGTAACAACTTGCTACTTACTAGTTTTACTTGTGCTCCTACAGTTGTGTGCTCAAAGAATAAAGAATATCCATGCCAGTTACAAGAAAAGAGACTGCTAAAAAAGACAGCCTTTTTTCTGTTAGATGTAATGTGCAGCACCAGACACATCACAGTGTTTCTGATTTCACCTTGCTGTGTCTCAGGCTGGCTGTTCCCATGACTACCTCCCTTATTCCTCAACAACTTGATGGTTCATTTTCCCACACAACTCTGTGGGTTCTTCTTTTCTGGCCTCACTCCTTCAAACTACCATTATAGGTAAAGTTTTCAGAGGAATTTTATCTCTTAAACTTTGGCAAGACTTTGTTGACGACATCAATTTTTTCCATGTAATATAATCTCTAGTAGATTTACTCAATCTGTTCGATCAATAAGGATTTAGGATGTCTTACCACAGGGAAAGCTGTACCTATTTTTTGTTGGCTCCATTTCTAAGAAGCTTACATTATGGCATTAGTTTTAATATTATAGCCAATAAATCTAATTTAGGCATGTAAATTATCAATCTAATCGTATTCATCAAAACATAGTCAACATGTTTATGTTAGTCATTCAGTTTTAAAGGTATCTTTAGCAGACACTGAAAAACTCCTTTGATTTGCTTTTAAGATTAGCATGCACTCCTGGAATTGTTCATCTCCACTGACTAGATGAACACAAATAACTCGTATAGTTATCTACTCATGTGAAAGCAATGGAAATAGATAAAGTAAATTCTACCCCTCTAAAGAAGTGTATCTGACCAAATCTGTCTAAATCAGTGAGAAGAAGCACTATTCCTGAATTCCCACAAAACCAAACAAAACCAAAACAACAAAAAAGAAAGAAATCATTTGATGTGTCACAGACCAAAAATATCACCTTTACTAACATACACAGAGAACAGTATCTAAGTTAGCATGTTTAAGTTGGATAATACAATAAACTTTCCAAAGATATTGAAAAAGTATATTTATTTATTTATCTATTTATTTATTTTGTATTTCCATTATTTACTTTTTAAAATCACTTTGTAATTTTCTCTTTTCAGCAAACAACCAGGCTAGAAGATTGATCTTAAATGCCCATAGATCAGCATGAAAAACATATAAAATCAGATTTCAATAAGATGTAGAATTACCTGAAGAGAATGTCCAGCAGGACTCAAGCTAAATCTAAATGTTTCGTTGAATGAAGGCTCTCGGTCATGCCTACATACCCTGGTCTTCTTCTTAATTACTCTCTTCTGGGTAGAGATGTTGACAACATATAGTTTCACATACAGGTCTGGAGAAGAACAGTTCAATAAACTAAATACAGAAACTTTCAGATAGTCATTATTGCTAATAACTTAAACGTAGGGAAATGCTGAGAAGAAAGAGAACAAGGTACTCTACAGAGCCATGTTCTGTTCTCATTCACATTGTGTAAAAAATGGAACCACTCCTCTAAATTCATGAAATTACATTGTGTTGACAACATTGTCATTGAAAGAAAAAATATAATTAGTAACATGAGTATCTCAATTTAATAAGCTTTTATACCAAAATACAACTTTTCACTAGATCTTTTATAACCCAAGGAGTAATAATTTTTATTAAAGCTAAAAATGGTTATTTTTTAACAATCAAAAATGCTATGAAAAGGGGATTAACTTCTGAGAGTTAATTTGTTTCTACAAAATGTTTTCATTTTCATTAAAATTAATAGGAGCAAAGAGCACTTCAAAAGTTATGCTATAGAATTTGTCAATCTGATTAGGAAGCAATTTCCTTTCCTATTTTAATGGTGTTGTTAAAAGACTTCAGATACATCTTATTTTATGTTTTCAAAGTATCATGAAGCTGTTTTTTGTGAAATACCTGGTAGATGATCTGGAGATTTAAACTTGTATGTGATATTTCTGCACTGAAGAATTTCTACTATCAGTTGTTCTCCATCTGTCTTCATTTCCTTTTTTAATGCAATCTTGATTTCACCCATAACTTGTGTTTTACCTGGAAAAATAGAAAGAAAAAAAGACAAAAAACCCAACAACTCAAATAAATGGAAAAGGAAAAGGATTGCATTTTAACACTTTCTCCCACAGCATCCTTTAACGAAATTATTAAGTGTAGAATAAATGACTGGATAGTGAAGTAGGTTGAGAACTGGCTGATCTCAGAGGACTGTGATCTGTGTATGGTTCTGAGTTCAAAAAATACAGGGATCTCCAAGAAAAAATCCAGCAGTGGGTGATGAAGATGATGAGGGTCCTGGAACATCTCTTGTATGAAGAAAGGCTGAGAAATTTGGGATTGTTAAGCCTGGAGAAGGCTGAGAGGGGATCTCATCACTGTGTATAAGTACCTAAATCATGGGAATCAAGTGGATAAGGCCAGGCTCTTTTCAGCGGTGTGCAGGGACAGGACAAGGAGCAGTGAGTGAAAACTGCAACATGGGAAGTTCTATACAAACATGACAAAGTTTCTTTACTGTAAGAGTGACAGAGCACTGGGACAGGCTGTCCAGAAAGATTGTAGAGTCTTCTTCTCTAGCGACACTGAAGAACAGCCCGAACACTTTCCTGTGCAATCTACTGTAAGGAGCCTTCTTTAGAAGAAGGGTTGGACTTGATGATGCCCGTAGGTCTTTTCCAACCCCTACAGTGTTGTGATACTATAAATATTTTCTTGTTTTATTTTCTTGTTTTAATCTGGGTGCTTCTGATTGCTTTGTTTTTGGGTGGTGATGTTTATTTGTTTTATTTATCAAAAGAGATGATATCATTTAAAGGTGTCCAGAAATACTAAGGATAGTGTATTTCTAAGGTGAACAACATAAAGATATATGCACTTTCATTGCATAAATAGATTATATGCTTCAGGATGCACTTGCTTCAGAGATGATTTTGTTACAATAGCAAAATTTCACTGAAAATCTTTACAGGGTATACAGTGTCACTGTATATCATCTTTTTAGAAGCTTTTACATCAAGATATCTAAGTTATTTTAAAAAACAAACAAGCAAACCAAAACAAAATGCCACCAATATTTAATAGCGCACTGAAGAGTACGATTCTGAAAGGCAATGAATTAAGACATTGGTAAAGCATTTCACCTTCCTGTACAAAACAATATCATTTACATAATTTAAAAGAAAGTACTCATTGAGACCTTTAAAATAAAGGTGACTTCCTTTCTCATAGGGTCAGAAATGCAAGCCCATTATCTCTACAGTGTATGCATTTTTCTCTAAATCAGTCCAGAGATGGAGGGAAAGCACAGAATGTAATGTAAGCCAAGCTGTTTCACCTTTCCCCTGCCTGTTCTCCCACAAGACTGTATTGAGACCAGGTAGAGCCCAGTCTGACTATATCTTCTAATTGGATACAGTTGTGTGAGTAGAGCTCACGTCCCTCAGCTGAACGCCATCTATCACATCATCAAGTCATAAAGGGTGGTTATGCTTCTATATCTATTTTTCTGCTACTGTTAAAATGTTATTTCTTCTTCTCTTTAGCCATTAGTGAAATAGCACATAAGCTTCTGGGAATCTTTGATACCTAGTTGCATGTGCCAGCACAATGGAGATTTATTGCACTACCATTAAGTTCTATTAGCTGGTGCCAAGAAGGAGAAAAGCAATTCTGCAGAAATTAAACAATTATGATACAAATGGAGAACCTTCTCTCTTAAAGACTAGAAAGCTACCACATAACTTTCTAAAGATCACCTACCTGTACTGCAAATGTATTATCAAAATTGAATAATCTCCCACTAAATAAGCCAGCTGTTGTTTCACATACGTCCGTAAGAAACCACGCATTCTTTTGTTTTTTCCATTTAATTTTTTGGGGGGATCATGAAGAAATAATATAATTAAAAATAATCACTGCTACAACCTGGCCCTTTAAACCTCTGCACAAATTGAAGCTAGAATCTGATTTAGGCATATTTTAGATGAAATGGGTATAAATTTATCGAAGGATTATTGAAGTGGGCAAGAGTAAAGCATTAAGAAATTATGTCCTAATTTAGTCAAGCAATCAAGGACTGGAAAGAATGATGCAGCTGCTTTCTACAGACATGATGGAGTAAATGTTGAAAGGGACTGCCAATTTCAAATTGATTTTGCATCATATTTACATTTTACATATATATCTAAAATGCAACCTTACTGAGGTACAGGCTAAAGACCAAAGACATTATCACTGTCTTTAATTTAGGATCAAAGTAGCAAATCAAGTCCTAAAAGATATACCTACAACTAAACACTGTGGTGATTATTTTGCATGGCAACATACTTCTTCCACAACCTGGTGTGGGCCAGACTTATTAAATTTCATTAGCAATTAAAAGATGATGGTTAATAAACTAAATTGCTGTGAGGCATTTTGAGAAATTAAGGAATTTAAGTTAAGAAGTTAAGGAAATTAAGCTATGATGATGGAAAAAAAACAACAAACCTTTTACTCTTGCAGAACTATCACATTCTATGTTGTCACAGATAAATTAGTTGTTATTAGTCTTAAGTGACTGCTGCTGTAAATCACAGGATGCATCATCTGCACTGCTGCTATCGCTATTGAAGTAATCATGAAATAGTAAATCAAATTTCAGTTTTGATTACTATGGATTATGCTGCAATAGCCTTTTGATCAGATGCCTGCTGCCAATAAAAATTACCCAAGACAGCAATAAACATCTGTCTCTGGTCCATGCTATCAAAGCTCATTCAGCAGTACACTTAAATTAGCAGGTTAATATTACAGGACAATAGTATGAATTTTATCTGGCTTAATTGTCTGAAATAAGCATCTGTCAACACCGTTCAGAGATGTGCGGGTTGACTCCAGAAGCACAGCCAGTCTCAGAAAGAGCAAATTGGTTCGTGTTATAAGAAATATCAGGAGAAATCTAAAATAATTTAGTACAGAAATCAAGGAATGCAGATCAGGGAATAGGTCAAGGAGGGACATTATGTGATAGTGCAAATAGAAATTATGAGACTATATGATGCACCAGCATACATGTTCTCCTGGAGAATGTTTGTTAATAAGAAACCTCCACAGATTTTTGTAGCAGTTGTCTTAAAATCATTTAAGTACAATGTGAAGTGTGCTCCTTCTGAACTTGTGACATTTGTAATTAAAGTGTACATATTTTGTACACTTATTGAGTGCCTAAAAATTTCCATTATCTTTCAGTGTAAGATGAAGAGATGAGTAATGATTAGAGTATTGTCATCATAAGCATATGATCAGAAAAAAAGTCACTTTTTGTTGCAACTAATTTCATTTCCTTGGGTCTTCATCTGTTTTGATACCTTGAGAGATTAAATTAATGAACGTCTGTGCAGTGTTCATTGTTAGAATACAAGCATTTTTTAGCAGCATTTTACCTTGTAGTGACAGACAAGGTGCAGATATAGTTATTTCTAACACTGTCATTACACATCATTTCTTCCATAACTGAGCAACTCAAATCATAGAATCATAGAATCACCAAAGTTGGAAAAGATAATCCAGTCCAACTGTCTGTGTATCACCTATGCTTAGTTCTTTCTTCATAGCACTGTCCTTTAGTGGTTTTCTCTGATCTTTATCTCTGTGCTGACCTGACAGACGGAGACAATAATAACTGCATGTCTGACTTAGAGATGCCTGGATTTATTAACTGGGATTGAAATACTGTATAGCGAGAGTCTTTTCTATTGTAAGCATGAACAGGACTTCCTGAATCCCATGATCAGAATCAAGAATTAGAAACGCTGAGAGGGATCTTTGCCACTGTTATGTTTCCCTCCACTCATAATCTATAAGTTCATACAGACATAATATTCCATCTACCAAAGAGTGCTGTTGTAGCAAGAATTGTCACTTCTGGATTGCTTTAGTACCATTTTGAGAGACAGAAATCTGTTTTCCAGCAGACAGCGGTGCTTCAGCAAAGCAAGATAATGTTATCATCTTCCAGTAAATAATTCAGAATTACTGTGAATATTGAACATATACTGTTTACATTTAGTACTGGAGTTAAACAAATCCAGCAGAAGGTAAAGTAGAAAGGTATTCACTGTCATTTCAAAAATAAATATACCAAGAATCTAAAATACCAACCAACCAAAATCTTCCAGTATTTGTTTAGGCAAATATTGCTATCTTTGTGGAGGGGTTTGTTTGTTTGTTTTACTTAGCTAGTTAGTTTGTTGGTTTTTTGCAGTGACAAATGTTCTTTTTTATAATGTCTTTCATCCTCTTGCTGAGCCAACATCTACTGGTGGAACTGCTGTAAAATAATGATGGATGAGTTTTATAAACAATACCTACTACTGCTTCCAGGTTCTGACCTTTCTGTCCTTCTGAGGTTTTTCCATTATATCCTATTTTTTATTTCTTGTCTTTCTCCCACACGTTTATTTCTCCCTTGAAAACTGTCAATTTTTCTTCTGTAGTCTGGTTTCACCTTTGTGTTCTCTACTGTAAGAAAAATCAGACATCCAATGTAGCCTTAACTACTCTTCCTCCTGCCTTCCAGTACTTTAAATAGATATCTTTGGATTTAATGGCATAATATTGGCTTAATAAATATACTCTTCAGCTCCCAAGATGAGAATGGATACATGCAGGTTCTTAAGTTTGTTGCTTCTCCTTCAATGAGATGCTCAATCTGTCCTGCATGTTGCTCTCAACATGTCCCAGGAAAATCTAAAGCACAGACTGAAGCCACCTCTTTTTTCTCCTGCTCAAAACATGGATTACAGCAGCTCATTATGCCTGGTATATGTTCAGCTTTCTCTCATTTGCCTGCATGAAGACTAGGTGGTAGTACATATGAAGGGCTCAAATTATCCCCTCCCTCACCTGACATGTGCAGGGATACTGTGTCAGTCATTCACACCCCTCTGGGATGGCGGCATAAATGCTGTCAGGGAAATTGGTTCTCTGTGGGAACAAGGGATGTTCCACACTGGGAGAAGGCACAAACTGAGAGAGTTGCTCTCCATTTCCTTTCCTTTTCTTTCCCTGAGCCACTGTGAACAGCCTACATATTATGAAATGAGCTAAAAAGATTAATATTTTTCTGTCTCCTCTGATGTGATGTGCATGGAATCATGTAATGAGGGAGATAAGAAGAATTAAGAATCTTTGCTCACAGCAAGCACAATTTACAATTCTGTAGGCAGTGTGAATGTCTGGCTTTAAGGCTCAGGCATATGAACAAGCTGGCAGATTTATGTTATGATTCCTAGGAGTAGCAGGCACTTACACTGCCCACAAAAATTTGAATATATTAGTGCAGAACTTTAGCTTGTATTTCTAAAATTCTTAGTAGGATTAAACAGACTCTTTGGCAGAGAATATTGTTAAGACTTTTTTTTTCAGATAAAACATTTTTATGCCTTTTATACATATATAAATATACATTTTTGAAACAGAGACTTTAACTGTTGATTTATTGTATTCTTCTTCTTTTTTTTTTTTTTTTTTTTTTTTGCCTGATGAGGAAAAAAAATAATCTTTGTTCCATTTATTTATCACTGAGTGTGCCTCTGTTTTATAGATGTGAAGAGAAAGAAATAATACTGACTCTGGACTGATGCCATGTTTAAAAACACTTGAAGTAAAGTAATTTAAAAAATGATGGGAAGATAACACTGATACTTTATAAGTGCTTAAATAAATAATAATAATAAAAAAATTAAAGATGCATGAGTCCAATTTCGTCTGAATTTATTTCTGTTTGGCACCCTAAAAGGCTTTTGCAAATGTAGGGTATAAAAGTATATAATGAGTCAATGAGGCAATAAAATTAAAGGAGGTGGACAATGAAAGAAAGCTTCTTTAGTGTCAGGACAGTGAATGGAATCACACTATAAGAGATTTCCCAAGAAAAGTTTTTTCAATATTTTAGTGAGAAAAGTATGTGGTGCCATTGAGGCATTTGGAAGACAGTTAAGATTTAAGTTTAAATATCATGTCCAGCAAATTTAGGTGATCAGAGGTGACTACAGAGATTCTTTTCAATTATGAAGCTGAATACTGAATACCTGAATTTGAACGAACAGCTGTCGAAAGTGGATTAAAATGGAAAGAGGGAAATCAAGAGTGCTGTGGAACTAATTCCAGTAGTACATTCTATTAGATACCTCTGCTTATTTATACTTTTGCAAAAGAGGAGCCTTATATTCTGAGCTGATTACTCTAATATTTTCCCTGCAATTCCTTTAAATACCAAAATTCCAGCAAACTCAGCAATGGTTTAGACTAATATACTGATGACAGAGTTAATCAGAAGGAATTCTAGATGTCTAACTGAAACCCGTCTTAAGCATGTCTTATCATGGATAAATGCCTTTTGGAAAGTGGCTTCCTTTTCTTCTATGGCAAGTGAGGTGAGGCAATAGATTTGATTCAAAAAACTGATTTTTAGTCATTGAAACTGAGCTAAAATAATCCAAATACACATCTATCATTTACCATAAGATCAATGAGATAAAACCAAAGTGATTATCAAAATTAATCGATTTTAATTGAACTTCAATGATATGTGCAGGCTGGATGTGAAAGGGAGAACTATGCAGCCTCATTTCTCAAGAAGAACCCCCTTTAGACACATTCGCTCCCTTTCATCGTCACCATAAATCATTTCCTTGAGCCTTAATATATGTTCACAGCCTTCTTTTCAAAATTTAACATGTTACATAAGGACAAATATCATATATTGTAGAATCAGTTCCATAAAAGATGGCTTTCTATGGCATGTCAGAAATGTTATTGACTTGCCCTAGCTTTCTAGTGGGAAAAAATTCATACAGGGAAGAGAAGTGTTTATTTCCATGCATACAAAAAAACCTGAACCTGGATTAATAGAGTGTCTTTTAAGCCTATTCTATTAAAGTATTACTGAGGAGAAAATGTGCTAATGAGAGAAGAAATTTGCAAATTGTCATCAAAAATGCTTATTGACTCTGTTCAGTGAAAAATTTTGCACAATACTACAAAATACTCATTTAAACTGAGTGGAAGCTCTTTTCCATGACAGTAGTGGTTTTTACCTACATAAAAAATAGGGAAGATTTTGCTAGAGTTTGCTTAGATTCTTTTTAAATGATGACATGCTTTAAACTATTTCCCCCCTCCTCTGACAAATACAATTTTTAAAATCATTTTTAGTCTTGAGATGCAAGTTCTTAAGAGTTTGGCAATGCAGTCTGAAATGACAAAATCCCTTCTGAAATGAACTTCACTTTCTGTGCCTAAGCTTACACTTTATTTGAATATACATACGAAGATGTATATTCAACACAACAGATTTATTTATTCTTTTTGCCTCCTTGACTTCATGAAATTAAATGTTTTAGCATGAACAAATGGAAAACCCATCAAATTGGTTAAAGTTTATTTGTCTTATATTACAATAGGATGAAAGTATAATGGAAATCATTTGATCACCTCAAGATGAGTGAAACAACTGAAGTTACATATGGACTCCCATGGATGTTAGCAAGCGACAATAGAAATGTGCTCAAAAATTACAGCAAAGAACATCAAATAATTCTGAATACAGAGCAGAATATTAGGTTGCACAAAACTCCAAAGAGAAAAACTTAGAAGTAGCTATTGTATGCTGATTACATTTGTGAATCCAGAGAGAAAATAACGAAATATTTCCTAGGTAGATTGCAAACGAACAACCACCAACCTAAATTCAGATACACAGAGTGCTTGAAAAATATGGTAAGAATTGCGTATTTCCTAAGATTAACAGCTAAAAATGGAACACACAATACTAAAGTACTTGAAGATTGTATTTCTGTAAAGTAATAATTCTGTTGGGAAACATCACCTGCTGATCACCTGGGGAACAGTGTGAGATGAAGATTAAGTATATTTCTACAATTTCTGACACATTTCTAGGTCAAGCAGAAGAAAAAACTATGATATTGCATTTAAATGGAAACGGAAAATGATGTTCTGCTATAGAACCACATAGGAACTTTCCCATATCCCTTGGAAAGTAGCTAGTTAGGAGGTAATTTTTCAATTTCTTTTAGTATCTTAGAGGTATTGCCTGATAAAATAGTAAAAAAAAGAACAAAAAATCTTGGAGGTAAATGGATAAAATCAGATGCAAGTTTTTAAAAAATTTAGACCATACGAAATATACCCAGAAAAATAACTTTTAGTTCTAGTAACACTAAATTAGATTTTAAAAGTGAAAATCAATACGGAAAAAGTACAGTTTCTGACTTAGGATATAACAGAATATTTTCATGTTTTCCCTCTCTCATAAAGCCTGCATTAAGGGGAATTTTACACAGTGAATAGGTATTGGTGTATGAACCACATATGACGTTTTCATTCCAGTTAGTTTGGATAGTGGCCCATTGCACATTTATTGCACAGAAAATAAGAACAGAATCTTCACTTTTAATGCAGTGGAACAGGCTGTTTTATTTCACAGCTTGCCCAAGTCATTTATAGCTCACCAAAAAAAATTTACTTAACACATGGTGGCATATGTAACTCCATAAAGCTTTTTTTGAGAAGGAGGTGGAAGATGGCATTTGTATACACAAATATATCCATACACATTCTCAGGCTAACGCAATATGTTAGCACTCTTTTGTGTTATAAACACAAAATAGGCACATTATCATGGTAACTGAAGATGAATATTTTTGTAAGAACCTGCCTATTCTTTCTCCACATCATGATTTCCAGATTCCCCCTCAGATTTATCCTGCAGTTCTTGGTCTCTTCAGTGAAATATGCTTAAAATCTTGCTCATACCTCCCTGGAGCTGCTCACTGGTGTGCACCGTCATGTGCACTGCACAGCCTGGGTACCAGAGCAGATGCTTCTACACTGACTGTTCGTGTGGAAGACAGGTAATGCTATTACATTAATAGATTTTCTGTTGTGTGCTTACATTACCTGGAACAGTGGTTGCAGCCCACTGTAGAGATGCTATTTTTGTTTCATTAAATAAGAATGACTTGTGAAATAATTGATGCTAATAAAACTTCTAAGCATAAGAATCTGAAAAATTGCATATTCGGTATGATAGTAAGAGTTGTGATAGTTCTAGCAAAGCTTACTATAGCAAACAAGGTAAATCTTTCTTCCAGGACCACCAGAATATTTTGTAACTGGATGTACAGAACATAGGAAATTTTAGCACAAAAGTTAATACTTGTAATCAAACTGGGATTCAACTATTTTCAGAATCTGCCCAGTACATCAATGAGGGATGATCCTTTCTATTGATAAGAACAAACATGGAATCAGCCCAGTCTAAGATGGAAAAATTAATCAAGATTTTACTCAGAAAGGAAGGGTAGAAATTATATGCAGCGTGTTCCATAGTATTATGAAGAATTCAGAATACTACAGTCACTGGAGCATTGGTGTCTGGAAGCAGTGTTTGCAGTAATGGGGAGATGATTCCTAAAGTTGTTGCCAGTTTTGAAAAATATCAATTTACTTTTCAGCCCATCTCTAGATTAATCTATTAATTGTATATCAATCCTTTTAAAATTTGCAACTTTCCATCTGAAATCTTTATGGTTTAAAGTACCTGCTTTTTCTCTCCGATTCAGTACTGAGAAGTTATTCTTGTAGTGCTGATTCCCTCAAGCTGGTTATAATAGACATATACTGAAGATGGCATTTCATTGCACCATTGAACTGATGTGTGTGTTTAAACTCCACAGAGATGCATTTCAGTAAAAAGAAATAATCTGAAAACCTAGAGCAGATTAGCATAAGGACAATATAGCACTAAAATAAATGCATTTATAGACCTCTGTGATGAATGCTGCCATGATGGGGGAAAAAAAAGAGAGTGAAAATTTGCCCCTGTTTATAATGTTGATAAAGTGAAAAGAAACCTGTTATATAAATAGAATTATATGTAGTGTAAAAACCAATAACAAAGCTCAAGATTATTTGATAAGACCATGTTCCAAGTGGAGTAAATGGTTCTATAAAAAAGCTCTTAATCTTTTATGGGGTAAAAATTTTAAAAAGTGTTTCTGAGTCTCTGAACATTCATGGGGAATAAGGAAAATGCTGGAAGCTCTCGTTCTAAAACAATGAAAATTGAAAATTATGGATTTCAAAAAGACAGAGGATCCTAATTTATCCTCATGTTCTCAGAAAAGTTGAATCAGAAAACACATGTATTTATATTTAAATATTTTTACCTCATTTAGAAACTCCCCATAAACTTTGTGAGGTCTCTGAAGCAAATATCATCCATTTGTATATATAAAAAACACTTTCTAATTTTTTTTCATTAAAAAACATATTCTGCTCCTGAGCATTGTGTATTGAGTAATAATTGTATAATTAACTGAACCCTTTCAGTAATGATTAGAAAGGAGTATATCACAGAAAGCTGATGCTGCTGCAGCTACTGCACATTTTATTTTCTGTCAGCTATTTTAAAACAGAAATTACTTTTTTCTTCTGTCTCCTGACACAGTCATGAGACTGCTTTGGGAATAAATGACTCAGAGCCCTTCAGTTAATTGCATCCTATAGTCATGAGTTTATAAAGAATCTCCAAGATTTAATACTGTTCTTCTGATTTCTGAAATCTCAATTGTAATCCGATATCACAAATTAATGCTGTACTTTAAGAAATTGAAAGGCAACCCTGTACATTCCAGGGCAGTTGGAACTAGATGATCTTTGATGCCCCTTCTAATATAAGCCATTCTATGATTTCCCCTTGGATACAGAAACAATTTATTGTGCATCAGTTTGCTAATAAATAACATTTAACTTACAACATTATGACTGTTCATATGTATGGTAATAAGTCAGAAGTCTCATGTGATATATTACTGTTCTTCAGAAGGCTTCTTCTAGTGATGCCGAGTGTGACATCTATCATAGTAACCATGGCCTGGCACTAGTTCAGAGCCTTGTTCTTTATGAACAATACCCTAAGGGAATCAGAATCACAGAATGGCATAGGTTGCCCAGGGCCCTATCCAACCTGGTCTTGAACATGTCCAGGGAATGGGGCATCCACAGCCTCTCTGGACAACCTGTTCCAGTGCCTCACCACCATCTGAGTGAAGGATTTCCTCCTAACATCTAACCTAAATCTCTCCTCTTATCCTATCACTAACAGACTATGTAAAAAAAGTCTCTCTCCTGCTTACAAGCTCACCTCAATTACTGGAAGGCTTCAATGAGGTCTCCTTGGAGCCTTCTCTACTCCATCTAAACAAGTCCAGCTCCCACATCCTTTGTCCATAAGAGAGGTGCTCCAGCCTTTTGAGCATCTTCTTGGCCCATGGACCTACTGCAACAGTTCCATATCCTCTATCCTCCCTGTGCAGAGGGGCCCAGGTCTGGACACAGTACTCCAGATGGGGTCTTACATGGGCCTCACCTCCCTTGCCCTGCTGGCCACCCCTGTTTTATACAAAAACATCATTTCTTATATAATACAAGTCTCTAAATTATTCTGACCTGGCATCATAAGAATTACTAAAAGTAGATTTTGGTACTGTGAAAAACCAAAGAAATAAATCGTTAATATTTGTGTTGAATATTAAATGAATGAGGACAGAAAAATGCATAGCATTCAAAGACTCATCAGTAGTACTCTTTAATTTTTGACATTATTTACTGACTCAAACTGTTCAATGAGTTCAAAATGAAAGTAACTAGTCACTGAGAACAAAAGCATAATTACTAGAAATTACTAGAACTAGAAATATATTTAAATATATGAATTCTGAGGTACAGGTATAGAACAGCTCAGTAACAGTAACAATGATGGCACTAAACATCATTTCAGCTTATGTCTTCAGAAGCCTACATGCCAACCTTTTCAGTAGGAATTATTGTGGTTAAATCTGAACTTGAAACACTGTAATAAACCTGATTTTGAGAGCACAATGAAAAATTATGTCTCCTTCTTGTTCTTTTCCAAATAATTTATATTAGTCAAATAGTCTGTTATTTTCTTTTTTTTGTTTTTTTTTGTTTTGTTTTGTTTTGTTTTTCTTAAATGAAATTAATATGTCAGTTTCAGAACAAATTCTGATGTGATTTAAAAGAATCAGTTGGGATATTATTGCTGATATTTCTCCAAAGAACACCTCCACAAGTAATAATGGAAAAGAAGTGAATGAAAATTATCATAGAAATATCACACAGAGCTTCAAATCTAGATCATTTTACAACAAATTGATCTAAAACAGAGTATGTCTGTTTTTTTTAGGAGGGATGCAAAAAATTAGTATTAATTTCAACGCCTTTCTCAACTTCCCTAGCAAGTTCCTGATTTCATGCATTGCTATCTGCAAAATCTTAAATTTTTAGCCTTCTGCAGGAAATCTCCGACTCTTTAATTCTATACTTCTGATTGGGAATGTATTTGCAATCTGTCACCCATTCGCAATTTAGCATCAGCTTTATTTTTCATCACTTCCCTGCTGCTACTGTAACAGTGATACACAGAAGAAGTTTATTTTACAAGATGCTTTCAGGATGAAATTAATTTGGCCACCTTGGTATTTCTATTGTTGGTTTTCACAAGACCTTGGACTGGCTTCAATGCTATGGAAACTCATGTATAAGAAAGGATAAACAAAGGACATTAAGGCTTGATCACAGTTTCAAATTGCCTGTGAATATCTAGAACAACATATAAATTAAATATATTCCAGATCTGGCAAGAAAATCTGTTTTCCAGAGATGCAACTGACTTAAATCTTCCATTTAATCTGACTATTTATGATACTTCAAACTGAGTATTTTTTCAGAATTTCTGTGTAATTATACAAATGGTCTACACAATATGAATTACTTATGTATCTCTTTTTTGACAGAAACCAATTGTTTAATTCAAGAATAGTAAGTTGCGCAAAATGACATAAAAGACAATCTTTTACCTTAATATTTTACTATTTTTGCAAATCATCATGGAGACTGACAGCTAATGAGAGATTAAAAAAAAAAGGAAAAATAAAAAATGAACTTCCCTTGTATAAATTAGCTCATGCATGTTTTTTAAACTTTCAAATTGATATTTACCTGGTAAGCAGGTAAATCAGTACCTAAACTGAATTTGTCATGTAAAATTGGCTTCTGTTTTTTCCCCAAAAAGCAATATCAAGCTGCCTATTTAATTTAGAAGATAATACACCTTCATATTAAAAGACTCTACTAGTTTGCATGGGCTTATTGGCTGTAGTGGCAGCCTTAACTATTTCTGCAAAATGATTATCATAGCTAAAGATAGGACTACCAGGCACAGAACTTGAAGATCACGTTCTGTCCTTGAATTTGTTTCAGTGAAATGCTGCAATTTTCTCCCATTGTGACTATATACACCAGAAATTTCTCCTTGCGTGTAGTTTCACAAACAAAACACTGGGAATCCATTGCTAAACTGCAAGGTCTATGAATGCTGTTATATTCCTCACAGCATGGAATCCACAAATTTTCTGTATTGGTAAATCCTCCATACAGGGAAAAGCTTTCCTTTACCAGTTTTATTTTTCCTTCCTTATATTCTTTGGCTACAGGAAGGAATGTAGCCAACTAGACCCATGATTTGGAAGCTACGACATCATACAGAGCTGGGAAACTGAAAAATTCCTCCTGAAATGGCTTGCAAGGCATCTAATTATTCTGTGCAAGGCAAGTAAATCAAGTTATGAACACAGGTTATGAAATGTAGTTCAGGCTAAGCAACACGTACAGCCCTCTACATAAAATAAATAAAAATAAATAAAATAAACTCAAGTTATTCATCATTCTTTCAGTTAATAATCTTGTAATAGTCATATTTTCCATGAAAATAATCAAAACTGTCTGTCTCAGGTCCTTTGTGATACATATTCTCAACTGCTTGCACAAATTGTTTTCCGTAAAAATTGGATTAGTTTCCCTTAGTAACAATAATATCAGCAGTTACTATTAAAACACAAAATTTTTACAAGGATAGTATTGTAATTTTCAGTTTTCAAGTGACTAAGACTGTGACAACATAATACCTGAACCAGAAGCATAAGTAGCCATGTAGCCCTTTTTATTTTTTCATTCTGATCATGTGGGACAGGATATAGAATTCTTAGTACACCTATGTCTTAGAATGGTCTGTACTGAATACTTACATTCATTATTTGCATAAAATTATAAGCAGGTCTTCTAATCAGAAGGGTCATGCAACTAGAGCCACAGATAGTAATTGTAACTAAATATATGTTGTTAATCGCAATGAAATATATACTGGTAGTCCTAATCACTTTTCTAACCTATCTCAAAGAAGCACGAAGACACAACATAATAGCAACTTTCAAGCTCCATGCTGAATTTTTCATTCTGATCATGTGGGACAGGATATAGAATTCTTAGTACACCTATGTCTTAGAATGGTCTGTACTGAATACTTACATTCATTATTTGCATAAAATTATAAGCAGGTCTTCTAATCAGAAGGGTCATGCAACTAGAGCCACAGATAGTAATTGTAACTAAATATATGTTGTTAATCGCAATGAAATATATACTGGTAGTCCTAATCACTTTTCTAACCTATCTCAAAGAAGCACGAAGACACAACATAATAGCAACTTTCAAGCTCCATGCTGAATTTCATTCCTTTATCCATGGGACACATAAGCTATAGCAAAGGACCACATTTTTCAATAAAAATATTCAATACATAAAGTCTGCTGCAAGTTCAGCAGTGTGCTTTCTCATTTTGCAAACTCTTTTACATGTTTTGAAAAGAGGGACTTATAATGACAGAATTAAATACTTTACTGTTAAAGACAAAATCTGGAGCCATTGCAAGGAGCTAGTCACTGAGTCTCCCTTTCTGCTTTACCTACAAAACATCATCCTACTTCTCAAACAAAGAACAATGGAGGAAATTTAGTCATTTTATTTTCTATTATTTAGTAAGCAGACTTTTTTAAAAAGCCTGTCATTAGATACACCAAGTCTTCCTGCACATAGGGTAGGGAAAGGAAAACATTTGCTAAGAAGAGAATATGTTACCTGTTTGCAATTTCAGCAGAGAACTGTAAGAAGTACTGTATAGTTACCTGGACAAATTTGGCTAACACAATTATTATAAAAAATGCTATGGAGCGTTTAATAAAAAGCTTCTGCAGATCATTTATTTAAACTCTTCCTGGTGATATCTCAAAGAAAATAATACTCCCTTTGGCACCAGTCTAACTGCAGAGAACATCTTTGACTGTAACTAATCACTGATTCTTACTCATCTTAAAACAGAATAAATTGGCACCAGTGCTGAAAAAACTCTATTCACAGTCCTGCTTATTTGTTTTCATACAGTTTCCCTACCATTAACTCCTTATTTAGTCACAGATGTTTGTACAGTTGCCTAGTGAACTAGTTAGCAAAATGTATCCTACTAACTGCATCACTCCCAGCGTCCCACAGACTATTGATTTGGATTACTCACATAAACCAACTCAGGACACTTTTTATACCACCATGACGTATGAAATGAGGTTGAGGGAACAGCACTGCTGGCATATGACAGTGTGTTTTATGAAAGAAGTATAGACTCATAAAATAATTGAGAGAGGAAATGGCTAGAATAATAGTAATTCACCTGGAAGGGACCTAAAAAGATTATCAAGTCCAACTACATTTTCATGCCTAAACATAAGTTAAAATATATTGTTAAGAATATTATCCAAATGTCTCTTGAACACTGACACGCTTGGGACAACAACAGCCTCTCCAGGAATCCTGTTCCAGTGTTTGACCTCCTTTGTGGGAAATTAATTTTTCCTAGTAACCAGTCTGAATACCCTCTGGCATGCATTCTATCCTTGGTCATTAAGGAGAAGAGACCAGCACCTCACTCTCTGCTTCCCCTGCTCAGGAAGGTGTAGAAAGCAATGAGGTCACCTCTTCATCTTTTCCAGACTAGGCAACCCAAGCGTCCTCAGTGTCTTCTCACAGGACATGCCTTACAGCCCTGTTACCATCTTTCTTGTCCTTCTCTGGATGTATTCTTGCCCTTCTCTGGATGTATTCAAGCACTTAACATCCTTTTTATATTTGTGGAACCTAGAATTACATGCAGTGCTCAAGATGGGGCTGCACCAATGCTCAATATAGAGGCAGAACAATTGAAGTCTCCTATCCAACCTCTCATTTACAGTAGAGTTAAGTTCCAGATTACATCAGCTTGCTCAGATCTTGTCTGTTGAGTTGTGATAATTTCCAAGAGAGTCCTCACACCATCACTAAGCAACCCTACCCAGTTCTTTAACTACGCTCATGCTGATTTACTTCCCATTTTGTTTATATTCTGTTCAATTCTCCCTTCAGCTTATGAGTAGTTTTTTTTTTGTTGTTGTTTTTGGGTTTTTTTCGCTGTGGAGCTCTGAGTCTGCCTCCATCTTTTCTGCAGGCTTCCATCAGGTGTTTAGCAATAACTCATTTTCTGATGTTTAAATTAATCCTCAGCCTCTCTTCAGTGACACTTGCTCCGGCCGTTAAACACTGTACTGACATTATGTTGGAAGCTCCTCAATATACCTTGAGGCCCCAAACTGGACATATTTGTCTGATGTGGTCTCACAAGTACTTGAAGACAACAATCCATTTCTACAACATGGTTATATAAAAATTGTTTGGCACTTTTCAGAGGTGACCAGGTTTGCTCCTGTCTTTCTCAACCTTTTTTTTTTTTTTTTTTTTTTTTTTCCAAAATCAATGAGGAAATGCAGGCATCTTGATCATGAAAACATGAGAAGTCACTGGCACAGGCTATGAGCTCATAGGCCAGTGGGAGCAGGTCAAAGTTCAAGGATATTTGGACAGATTGTTACCATTACCTAGAAAAGTCTAAGCAGTGAAATTTAGGCTTTTCTTCATTCTTGCTTTCATTTATGGACATTTAGGTTCTTTGCGGGGTGCTCACTCCCCAAGCATTTAAGTGGGCCTACAGTACGTGTAATTTTATAAAATTTGACTGGTTCCTGCATCAGTTTTCTCTCTTCTTCCCATTTTTGTGGGACAGCTCCCAGAGTTCTTCCTGTTCCACCTTAGAAATTGTTGAATCCAACTCTATGGGAGTTGTCCTTGTGTTTTTTCAATTAACAGTTAACTAAGTGGATGTTTGAGACAGGAATTTGTTTGAACTGTTAATAATTCTAAAATTATTTAAAATACTGTGGTACACATTCAAGACAGAGATTATTGTGTGGTTATATAGACCATTGCCTAGTTGTGACAAGCATATCTTGGGTCTTGGATAAAAGAAGGATAAGCTTACTAACTGTGATTGCATTTTAATTTGATTATTAGTTTTTTCCATTTGTTTAATTTAGATTTTCATTTATTTGTTTGTTTGTTTGTTTCCAACTGTGTTTGTTGTTTTTGTAGTGAGGTCAATAGGAATAGAACTGCCATCTCCAATGAGGTACTGAACTCAGATAGAAGCATATATGCTGTCTTTAGGCAGCTCAGAGCTTCTTATGAGGTTTGCCTTAGGTCAGCAGGGAGGCTGTTATCTGCTAGTGTGTTTTAAGGTTGAGCTTCCTCTAGCAAATACCAGGCACCAACTCTTCTGAGAGACAAAACCAATTAAGAGGCAATCAGTATCTCCAGGTACACTGTGAATCTTGAAAGTAATTTCCCTTCTTTCTAATGAGCTTTGTGTCAATCACTGAATCCGTGGAACTATTCTGCAGCTTTCTATACCATCTCAATGGTGCCTATTTTTATTCCTCCCCATGAGATTTGAAGTTTAAGGAGAAGTTTATTGTAGGGCTTCCCTCAGGAAGAAGCAAGAATGAAACATATTTCTATTGATTGCTAATCCTGGCAGAATTCCTGGTTCCTTTCAGAGGAATAAACAATCAAACAAACAAATAAATTAACATATTTGCAACACAGAATTTGGAGAACTAAAATTATTAGTTATATAAATGCAATGGAAACAGAATTAGTATTTTTAAATATTCTTAAGATGTGCTAAATTGTTCGTTATTTTGTGCATATATGTGCATAATTGTTCATTAATTTGGACTTGTGATCTGCTTTGACTTTCATATACAAGGAAATAACACCTGATCTTTGTTATCATGTAACATCTGTTATTTTAAGATGGTTATTTTGAATATATCTGAGAGCTGACCCCAAATTTCTCCTACATACAGTTTTTCACTTCCTAATTTGAGCCTTTTCTAATAAAAAGCAAATTGAAACTATCTCGTGCTTCTTGTTAGTTCAAGATAATTATGGAACTTAACACTTCAGGTTATAATTACACTTGCTGTTGAGAACAGCAGCCATCTCAAAACAGCAGATCAAATCAAATTAGCTTTTTTTTTTTCAAATAAAGTTAAATATGTTTAAAATTTACTTCTTGATGCATATAGAATAACATTTTACGGTAAATGTTATTTAATGTCTGTTGGAGATAGATCCTGCTGATAAGATTCATTTGTCTGAATGTTGATGTATGTATGTGAGCCAGATGTCAAGGCTCCCTTTAAACCACAAGAAAAGCAAATAAAATGTGGTTTGTTTTATTTGCAAATATATCTTTAAAACAGGACAGATGAACTGTACCTTCAAAATGGTTCTTTCTTTCCAATGATTGCAAAAGCTTTGCCTAAGTGGCTGATCATCTCATAAATCCCATGACAAATTTCCTCGTTGCATTATCTAGTTCAGAGGTCCCAGCTGTAGAAAGATACTAGATTAGATGGTTTGGTATATCAGACAAAAGCCTAGGTTTTTAATTAGAGAATTGATACAGAAATTGAATGAGTATGAGGCTGAAATAAAACCCTTATAATTCAGAAAAATTCCTAGACTATTTAAAGGATCAGACCAGAAATGTTCTTATCCTATTGTTCAAATTCAAAAGAAGTTGCCAATGAAATCAGTAACATTTAAATTACTGCAAGAAGACTAGTAAAGCAATAGAAAACATGAAAAGACAATTGCAAATATGAGTGAGGTTAATGAAATCCATTGCTTTTCTAAGTGAGATTTAGTTTGATACACAGGGCTCACGTCATTGAAGATTTTTCCTATTCATTTCAATCTCAGTGGTCTTTATTTTTCAGATTATGAAAGCTCATGAAACAAAAGTGATATTTCAAATAATGAAGACTCCTGCAGAAGGAGATGAAACAACTGATCTACAACTGGGTGCTTTTTCTAAACATACAGGATGATTACTAAATCATACTATGCATACATACATGCACACATTTATGTATATACATGTGTGTGTAAATGCGATTCATTTCATTTATATATGTTCATGCATATGCATATGTGCATATGTATACTGGCATTCATACGTATGCATTTGTATGAACATGTTTAGATTTGTATAGACATATGCATATAAATCATTGAAATTTACCTAATCCTAGGAATCTGTATGTATGAAATCTACCTTGACTCAGCACAGTGTTAGCTTGTTGGATTAATCCATACTGAATCTTCAGACACAAAGTTATATGATCATCGCTATCTGCACTGATTTCAATTTGCTGACTTCACTTCTGCTCCTGACATGCATTATTAAACAAATTTTCCACTTCAAAGTGTTCATAAACCTTACCTTCCACTTCAGTCTATCCACTTTTTTACAAAACCCACCGATATTAGTACTGAAACCAAACAGAGGGGCAAAATCTTATGGGGTATGGATATTTCGCAAAGAAAAGGTGGGTGATTTGAATCCCAACAAGACTGTGTAGCAAAGGATTAGTTTTCCAAACTCCAAAAATTTTCACAGTAATTGAAAGTTTCTCACCATGTCATCCTTCTTATTCTTATCTGAATCTAACACAATTTGAATGACTTTTATGGATAAATTCTGAACTAAACTGTTACAGGATTTAAATCTAGCCCACTATATCTATTTGACTGTGTATATCACCCTATATATGTCATGATTTCATACACATCTCTCATACTTTGCATTGTTGTGATGTTTGCTATATAAAGCAATGAAACATATGCATACATCAGTACAGCAAATTAGGATGAGAACAAATTACAGGGGAAAATTAAATGGAAAGAATTATGAAGATGTTGTTAGAATCCCTTTTTTTTTAAAATCTTCTTCTCAAAAAGATTTGATAGATTCTTTGTCAGAGATTTTCCACTAGTGCAGTGTGACAGAAGGAAGTGAAATGTTCATCACTGTTCACCTTTTTCTCATTTTTACTGCAGTGTGGCAGCTGACATATTTATCTCCTTTATTTCATGAGACCCCTTTATATGGGCATGAAGAGGATTTCTCAGTACACAGATCACAGGATGACAGAGGTATGTATGTTTTTATATGTGTGTATAGATTTTATATCTGTAGAATTATTACTGATATTGGGTTCTCAAGTGATTTAAGTGGCAAAGTCCTTAGGCTTATACTTCGGTGTTTCCTTAATTATCTGTTATCTTATCAACACTAGCATATAAACTGGTGCAACAGGAAAAGATCAGTGGTCCAAAGTAGTAAGTTTTGTGGCACCTACATCTATATTGCATATGGTAGGGAGCTTTTCTTTGAAACTGGATTGACTCTGGTCCCTGATACAAATTTCCTTTTCTTCACGTGGTCCAGTTTTGTCCAAAAGTCTCACCATTGGTTATGATTATGACATATTCAGAGACAGGAGCACATAATATGCTTGCCTGGAGCAGATTTTCCAGTTAAGTTTCTCTCAGAGAATCTTATTTTGATGTGCCAAAACTATTCTGAAAAGAAAATCAACTCAGTGTCAGACAAGGTAAAATTGAAGAATTTATTTCAAAGCTGTGTCACTGCTCTGAATCAAAACAATTATGCAGATGAATCCTGCATAACATATGAACATAACAATGTCAGAAAAAATATTTTCAGGAGTAAAGTGGGGAAGTTCCTGCTTTTAGGTCATGGTCAGGGCTGCATTTCAGAGTGGGGCTATGCTCAGTTTGCTTGGTGGGGGGTTGCAGTGATCCCTGATATTTTTTTCACTTTTGCTTGGAGATTTTTCACTCAGTGTTTTCACCATGTCTTTTAAGTAAACTCTGAAGGCTTTTAGCATGCCTACAAACAGGTTAAACTAAATGCAAAATAGGCTGGAAAGTTAAGGATTTTGACCAATACATAGAAGTTAACAGTAGTTTTTGTGGGTACACAAGATTGATTGTCTACCAATGATTCAGACATACTGAATTGATACTGAACACAGGCTCAAGTGAAATGGAAATGAATGAAGAATCTGTGACAGACTTACATTTATTTGTCTACAGATGGATATCAACAGTGCTTCTAGGAAGAGTACAGGAGATACACAGTACCTCTAAGAAAATATCCAGAAGGACAGCATATTCATTCCCTCCTTCAAATCTCATTTTGGATAGAGGCCAATAACACTTATGTAATGCATGCTGCAGCTATATGATATTGCAAACGAGTTGAATGCCATTCAAAATTCAAAATGAATTTTGAAATAGAAAAAAATAATACTTAAGAAGTATGGAAGGCCAGATGGTCACAGTGTACATTACATACATCTGTCAGACACGAGCATTCTCTTTGGATACTAACTCCACTGTCCTACCAAAATGTTGCACAAAATTTAAGTGCAACAAAAGTTAAGTGTATAAAGTAACTTAGTATCATCAGAAATGTATTTATACAAGACTCTCCAATCAGTATTCTTCAGGCAGTTGAGAGTATATTGCAACCTTTATTTTGTAATGGGAGACTACATTTAGGAGTCAAGTTATTCATTCAGATGTCTCACTGAGAAGCCAAAGAAGAAGGATATCATTTCTATGTACCTCTACTTAAATTTTCATTATTTATTTAAATTAAAAATCTAAACTTCATCAAACTGTATAATGTTTTGGAAGAAAAAGACATCTGATCTGAGAAATTTATTAGCATTGACCTTTACTGGGATTATTCAAGTGAGAACAATTATGCAGTTAAATTCACAAAATGCCTCCAAAAAGGCACTTTTTACTTACTTCATAATCTTAGTTTCCCTAATAAGAATGTTCTTCTCATAATTATAGCAGGAGCCAGGGAATAATTACTGATTTTGTTGTAAGCTTTAAATGTGCCCCATCTTCCAGTTGATCCCAGAAAGGGAAGGAAAGGAGATGTGTGTTTAGGTTTCTCATTCTATCACATTGGCAAGCCAAGACTCTTCAAGTCTCCTTATATTTTTATAATTTTGTGAATACAGAGTAGCCCCTTATTCAGTGGAACAACACCTAAATGAGGTGTTGACAAGGACTGATGAGGAAGGCTCATACACTCTGTTTCCCAAACTCTGTCTCCAATTTGATGTGAAAGCTCTCTGTGTGCACAAATGAATAAACATTAGAAATGCCAGGTTTCATGTTCAAAAGTACAATGGGTTTAAAAACTACCAGTAACCCTATATAGTTTCTTAATTGTAATAATACGCAGTATAATTATTCAGCAAGTTAGGAAATTTTTCTTCATGGGAGCATTTGAAGAGAAAGTAAATTGTATGAAATAGGATACTAAGTCTGGATATTGTGTAGTCTTTAGTTTTTCAAATATGGGAAATTGTGTGAAATATACCTTTATATAAATACAGCTTCTCTGCATATTGACATAAAGCAGGAACAAAACCCCACAGCCTTAAGACCAGTGTACATACAAAGAGTTAAAGCGTATGTGCCATTCAGGGGTGAAATCTTCCCATATCTCTTTAACCTGTCATGAAAAAATGGACCCTTAAAATGATCATGTTAGTCAGAAGAGCTTAATATGGTGAAGATTTTGAATAATTGCATTCATGTCACTGAGAATCCAGTACCTTTCATGAACATAGCAGAGTATTGTTCCTATAAAGCTAAACAGTCACTCAGGCACAACCAAGGAGAATAAATGCTATAGATACTAGATGAACAGCAGAAGGAAACAGAAAGAATCCATACCAGTATGACTCAGTAGGCATTGATGGAAGTTACATATGGGTCTTTTTCTAGTAAATCACACAAACTGACTAATTATTGTAGCCATATGTTACCAGAAAATATGTAAAATTCTAGGCACTATGACAATGTAAAACATGAAATATGATGGCAGATGTACAAACTGGGTGTTTAACTCAGGAGATCTACAAAAATTTTCAGTTTTTCAAGGCATTGGAAGGCATTTTCAAGTCATGCTACGTTATCACATCCCAATCAGTGAGATTGCAAAGCCAAAGAGGTAGTCACAATATAAAAAAAAACTTAAAAAATAATAAAAAAGATATTTCATTCTATTATATAATAAATAAATTATATATATATAATAATGAAATTATATTTCATTGAATTGTATAAATGGGCAGGATGCTCAAAACTTTCTGAAACAGCAACTTTACTAGAGCACAAAGTACTTTAGCTTCTGTATCCTTGTAAACAAACAGTAAAGTGCAACGTACTCTGGAAACACAGCCATCACTTTCTACCATGACGTTCATCATTCTTCTGTTTGTTTCATTCTCTCCCACTCATAGGCACAGTGGTACCAGAAGAAATAATACACAAAAGGAAATAGTACTCTATAACATCTTAAAGGAGTTTCAAATACCTACACAGGACAAACGGTTAGGAGTTCTTTATCAGAATTATGAACCTAGAGATTTTCTAGAATGGCAAAATCATTATTCACTTGTTTTTAAAACTGTAAGTCTCTAAGTCTTCCTTGAAACTATAAGTCTCTAAGCCTACTGACATGGGATTAAATAATGAATCATTATGGTAAGCATATGCATCTATATACGAAATAGGGACAGAGCATAATGTTGTAATTATAGCTATGACACCAGATTCTTTACCATGAGAATCAGAAGAATCTAGTAAGTTTAATCACAGAAAAGATTCATATTAATTCCAACACATTGATTTTCAAAACTTCTGTCTTGAAGCATAATTTGCAGCCTAATAATTCTGTCTAAATACTAAATTAAATAACAATTAAATTTTAATTTTAGCCTGCCTTGTGATCGCACCTGAAAATGCTCTAGCCGTTTGTACTCCAAGATAACTGTTTGAATGTCAGCCTAAAAAAGGATTTGTATTACAAGAACAAATGGGGGAAAAAAGATATTTTGAATACCAACATAATTATATAATTTATGTGTTTGTTATAAATTAACTAATGAAAGAAATCAAGAATTAATAATCTTCTAAATCATATACATGAAATGCAATACCATCTATTTTTAAATATTACATACATTAAATAGTTACAAAGAATTGTTAATTATAGGAGTAGGCTATGATATATATTATATTTTAGGTAGATTCAATAAAAGTGGTGCTCTGTTAGAGAACTGTCCACTAGAAGCAATTGTACCATCTACAAGAACTCTTACAAACATATATTTATAAGGAGTGCTTGCTAAAATATGCTGTGTTTGTGAGAGGAAAAGCTTGAATTTTGGAATTCGCTCTCTATCATAGAGTATTAATTTCAGCAAGCAAGACAGGCCTAGAAAAAGAAAAACTAAAGGAAAAAAAACATGTAAAGGACTGTTAAGTTCTACAACAGACTGTCAAAATTAAAGTCTCAGTCACAGCTAAGATTTTTGATGCAGGTTAGTAGAAGTCTCTTAGGAACAATACTATACTTTGAAGCAATGGATAATTTTTTGATATTCCCTCAACCTCAATCCTTATTTGCTTTTTGGTGCTCAAAGTTACCTCTATTAACTTGTATTTGTAGTAAAATGTGTCTGTAGCTATCCAGTTTGCTCTGTTTTGTTTAGCTTTGTTTTCAGAAATAATACCATATACATGTATCAAAGTTTTGATGGTATTGCTAGCAGTATTATTCTTAAGTGCAAACCCTCTTACCCTCTTTCCCTACTGTCCCTCAAAGGAATCACCAGAAAAGCCTCTTGAAAGTCCAATGGAGCAGTGCTTTAGTGAAGATGCATTTAAAAGCTGTACCAAGAAAAGCCATTAATAATATTAGGCAAGAAAATTATCTTTCAAAATACTTATTGACTCACTATTTCAAAAGGTTATGTTTTAGTGTTGAGTTGAAATCCATTTGCTTTCAGGTTTTTCTATTTTTCCTTTAGCTTGTTCGTTTTAATATTTGATTATTTTCTACAGAATTCTTGGGACTTTTTAAATGAAAGCTTTTAAAAAAATGAGCCACAGTAAAATTTTCTTGACAAATGATTTAATGACTAGTACCCATCCAGTCCCAGTTCATAAATGAGTGGCACAGGCAGCCTGGCTAGCCACTAGTTAATCACAGTAGGGCTCCCTGGATTATTTACTTCTCTTTTAATGACACTTTATAGCAACAATTTGGCAATTGGATTGTTTGGATCAATTATACACAATTGGATCATTATATAAAGTAATGTTGTTTGTCACATGAGTACGAGGATGTACTTGCTTCATTTTCCTCTGTGTTTTTATCTCTGGCTGCAGTCTTTCTTCTTATTTAAATTCTTCCTGCTTCTTTTCAGGGAAATCGGTTGGATTTTCCTGGCAAGTACCTCAGGAAGACAACGCTAATTGCTCCAATTGTTACTGGAGAGCCAGATGGGCAAAATAGACTACTGGGCCAATCAGTAATTTCTGAAAAAAATGTTTCCCAGAATTTAGGAAGCTAATCATTCTTAGGTTTATAATGCTGTTGTTCTTTATCTTGAATCAATTTTTCAAATTAGTGTCATTTTTAGGTATAAACAATATGGCTATTCAAGTTTGAGGAAGCATGTATGAAATGTTACAGATACCTTAAAACAGAAAAAGAAAAAAAAAAGATTACTGACAACTTATTCCAGCTTCATCCACTGCTTAAAGATCCTGTATGACAGAAAGAATATCTTTCCACTTTTTAAAAGTAAAGGCACTGCAGTATGAGGAAATTGACACTTGATAGGCTAGCTGCAAATGCATTCATTACTTATTTTCTATTCACTTTTGTTCCTGTTTTTCACTCCATATTGAAGCAGTCATTCACATAAGAAATCACCATCACTGCTATTTTCTGCTTTAAGTTTAGGTGGCACTGATTAATCTTAAGCTGTCAAGAATACTACAGAGTAGACCTTTGCTAGAAGCTGATGGCCAAAATAACAGCTGTGATTCTATTAATGACAATATAAATGTCAGATTGAACAGTATCCTTTTTATTTATAGACAGTAGATGAATTTGGCAATAAGTTATTTTTTCATTTAGCTCTCTTTCTAGGAAAGGATCACATTTTACCACCTCTATTTGGAATAAAAAATATTTTATTTTAGAAACAATTGAAGAATCACAGAATTTTTTGAGTTAGAAGGGACCTTTAAAGGTCATCTAGTCCAACTACCCTGAAGTGAACATTGTCATCTGCAGTTAGATCAGGTTGCCCAGAGCTTCATCCAGGCTGACTTTGAATGTGCCTAGGGATGGGGCATCTGTCACCTCTCTGGGCATCCTATTTTAGTGCATCACATCCCTTAAAAAAATTTTATTCGTATATCCAGCCTAAATCTTCCCTGTTTTAATTTGAAACCATTTCCCCCTGTCCTATTACCATGAACTTTCCTAAAGAGTCTGTTACTTTCTTTCTTATAGTCCCCCTTCAGATACTGAAAGGCTGCTCTCAGGTCCTCACAGCCTTCTATTCTCCAGGCTGAACAGACCCAGCTCTCAGCCTGTCCTTGTAGGGAAAGTGTTCCATCTCTTGGATCATTTTTGTGGCCCTCCTCCGGATGTGATCCAACAGATCTATGCCCCTCCTGTACTGAGGACTCCCCATCTGGATGCAGTACCCCAGGTGAAGTCTCACCTGCACAGAGGGGCAGGATTGATTGCCTTGTCTACAATTACCTTGACTACATGTAAGTCAGCATGGTAAAATATGCCCATAAGCTCAGAGTTTATTATTGTTATTATGTCTTAGAAAAGAGATTATCAAGGTTTTATTTCTCTTTAAAGAAGACAGAGAGTGTTCAGAGTGTCGATATGTCGATATGTTCAGAGTGTCGATGTGGGCTCAAAAACAAGCAGTCTACATTGTTACACTTCAGTTTGGCTGATTTTCTCTTTAAATCTATGGCTCAATATCCATTACAATCAAGTCAAAAGTCACGTACATATTGATTACATGCCTCTATTGATTCAAGAAAAATATTTTAAAATCCAGCATATTTTAGTACGTATTATAACTGATGGTTCGACACTACTGAGATATTTCAGTTACTGGGGAGGCAGCAAGAAAAAAACAAAGATCATATCATATATGAGCAGGAACACAATAGATGGTGCAATTTTTAGTTTTGAGATAGTAGACTAAAATGTCCTTGAAAATAATTGGATAGAGCCTTTTCCAAAATGGAGCTATTACAAAACACCTTAAGTTCTCTGCTGTTATGGAAGAAACTGTTTCTATCTTGGTTATTCAGTGCCGATAATTTACCATTAGCCTATTGTGAATCAGATACGATGTGATAGAAGATAGGAATTTTCTCACCAGAAATAAAGTTCAGTTTAACTAAATTTAAGAAAAGTAAATACACTGTATGATTTGTAGGTTAATTGGAGCTATTCAGAATGTGTCTATTTATTCATTCACTTCATAAACCTTAACATAAATGGATTTTGAAAATATAATAACACTTCAAATTTCC
Organism: Lagopus muta; assembly: GCF_023343835.1. Lineage (NCBI taxonomy): Eukaryota > Metazoa > Chordata > Aves > Galliformes > Phasianidae > Lagopus > Lagopus muta. Next base: position 9,731,328 of record NC_064433.1, on the reverse strand, counting down.
TGGTTAATAACAGTTTTCAGACTCTTAATACCTGGTATTATAGATACAAAATTCTGATGTAGCTCCAGTGAATGAAGCACAATAGAAAGGTATGAAAAACAAAAAGAAAGGGGATCTTTCCCGCCACACTTGGACTATCTGTTCAGGACAAAAACTGGGTAAGGAATGTGAGACATGAGGGCCTGAGGCTGCTGAATAGTCAAAGGTACAGAAGAAACCACTGCCAAAGAATAAATGTGTTTCCCCTAAAGAAGAAAAATAGCCATAAAAAAGAGAAATAACCATGCCTGAATGTGCAGATGTGTCCAGACAATCATTTGTAGAGGAAAGGTGCATTTTCAGTTCCTATGTTGAACTGCCCAATAATCACTGTCATGTCTTTGACCGATAGTAGCAATACAAGCTCTGTCTAATCTGCCTTCTTTATTCTTTTTGCAGGCTGTACCTCTTCCCCATAGCTAACACAATGGAAGAAGTAAGTTATTATAATCTTTCTATGCACTGACTAAGAAAAATCAATAAATGTGGTTGGTTTATTAACTAGAAAAAAAAAAAATTGTTAGAGACTAGCAAAGAATATCCTTTATACCAAAGGACCTGAATATGTAATACGTGTAGTATTTAGAGTCATTATATGGTCGATGAAGAGTTTTAAATATCTGAATTGGCAAATTATGGCATGTAAAGTAGATTCTAATGCACCTTGTAGCTCTGGCATGAAGTGGTGTTTCACAATTCAACATAAAAAATGAGGATGAAGTCCCAAACTATAAAGTCTAAGAGCTTTTTTATGACTTTATTTTTTGCATTTTAATTCCTAAATTACAGTGCATCTCTATTAAATATCAAAGAATTTATCTCAAACATGTAAAATAAGTGACTGGATGTGTTATCATCTGGTTTCCTCTATACACCTCTGTGGGGCAAGAGTCTACAAACGTAATGCATCCCTTTGTTTCTTTCTTCTTTCCTTTCATTCTTTTTTTCTTGTGAGGGACAGATAGCTAAATACTTTTTTTGCTGTCACTCTTGATTATGGATTATGAAAGAATGAAAGTTACATAATTTCTACATTTAATATGATCTCTATCCTACACTACTTCCTAGTCTCAGGGTTTTCATACAAAGCCACTATTACTTGTACAAATGCAATAAAAGCCAACCTAATTTTAATCCATCAAGAAATCTGATATTAATTGTAGCCTACATCATGAATATTAAGTATCATATTATATTCTGATTCACAGTCCTATTTTTTTCTGTGAAATGATACAAATAAGTGCAAGAAAAATTTTTCATCTTCACTGAAATATATTTTCAGACTATGAAACTAAAACATCAACGTAGAGATTTGTAAATAGGCAAGAACTTAAAAATCTCAGTGACTGTATTGTGATTAGCCCTTAATAAATTATTATATTTTTCTTTTCTTTCCCTCTTATTTATATTCTTCTGGTTGAAGTTCTGGAATTATGACCTTTTCTCTTTGAATGTACTCAGAAGGATGATACTATAGTTTTGATATTGCAACCATTGGAATTAATAATAAAATAGAATGCTAAATTTTTAAAGTGTGGAGACACACAAATTGATTTAATCAACTTCTGAAAACCTTATTCTCTTCTTAATTATATGACACTGAGTCCTTTTGCTCATTCAGAATTACTCTAGCCTAACTAAACAGTAAGTAAAGGAAGAATGATTTTATACATTTCTGAGTTTTAATTCCTTTTAAGAATGTGTCAATAGTTAGTTGAGCCTGTGCTGTCAGTTTATTTCATGGGATTGCATGTTGAGAACAGGAAAATCATGACACATGCCTTGTTTTACTCAAGGGCTAATACACATATTACTCCTGGGAATTCCTTCATGAGAAAGGATAATACAGTTTGCAAGGTCAGTTTCTCAATTTGCTGCATGTATTCCAGACAGGTAGGATGCATTCCTATTCATCAGGACAAATCCAAAGCTATAACAGAATGATGTCCTTCCTCCTATTTTAAGGTTTGATTTATATTTCAAGCTTTTTTTTTTTTCTTTTTTTCTTTTTTTTTTTCTTCTGAGAAATAAAGGTTAGACTCAATTGATGAAATTGTTGAGATTACTTAATCCTTGTATCTTAGTTTATTATCCAGACTGATTATCCAGACACACAGCTCAAAAATTAAGGAAAATAAAAAGTTCTGTTTTTAGGTTAGACTACTCTGACTATGTGAAATAAAAAGCATGGAACCGTAATTTTTTTCTGTTAAAGCATGATGTTATCACCAAACTTTTTTTTGTCAGTAACTAGAGAAAATATATATATATATATATATATAAAAAAAAAAAAAAAAAAAAAAAAAAAGAGAGAGAAAAAAAGAAAAAAAAGGAAAAACACTGTGAGTGTTCATGTATGGCTATGTAAACCATGAGTGCTTATCACTAGCATATTATCTTCCAGAAGTTCAGTAAATAAATATTTACTGTTAGAAACATTTATTGTTTTGAAACGTTACAAATCTATTCCTTATACTTGAATCTGGAAATAGGTCTACAAAACCTTTACTAGAATATTCTGGAGTTTTCTGACTAAGCTGACACTCAAAGAACCAGTGGAAATGCCAGAAAGTGAGCCTTTGGTCCATGGCAGAACTGCACGGAGAAGTGCTTGGAATTCAGTACACATACTGGATGGAAATTTAAAGAAAAAGTGAACAACTGCACTCTGTTGGAAGGCATGGGTGAGGAGTCACTCAGTTCCTATAAGAAATTTGCTATTTTGTGTCTGGAAGTCTGTAAGCAAGGCCAAGCACAGACTATGACAAGCTTTGCAAGTATTTGTTGACTCCAACTATGGAATGATTGAAGGCATGTCATGCTTACTGATGTTTCTTATAACACATTTTGTATCTTCTAAAAGAACATTCATTTCATATGGACCTATGAAATGCCAAAAGTTTATCTTAAATGTGCACAGCATATTCAAAATGAGAAATTTCAAAATTTACTTATAACAAACTATTTCATTTAAAATGCTATTTATATCTATACAACTCTTTCCTATTAGAAATAATTGCAGCTAAAACTATCTTGTAGATAACCAGTTCTGAAATTCAAGAAAATAATTTCCTGCATATTTCTTAATTTGAAAAACAGTTGGTAGGTGGAAAATACCATGTATAATCAGTTGGCTGAGTAGATAGGGTACATAAACCAATCATGATCTAACACTGAATCAATATATTAATCATGTGTTTTTAATTGTTTCTTTCAATCCTTACAGGGAAAACATCTGTTATTTTGTCTGTAATGTCTGTAATATTCCAGAGACATTTCATAAGCAAACTTTAAACAAAAGATATTGCACTTTCCGAAATGAATAAAGAAATTGGTTTGCATAAGTCAATGAAGATCACAATATGCATCATAAGATTTACTGAAATTTAAGATTAACTTTCTCATCTGCTCAAGGCAGAATGTCAAGTATAAGATAACATGCAACAATGCATATCATAAAAATAACTAACACAGTGTCGAAGAACAAAACTCTGAATTATTTTATATTCTTAACTAGTATGAAAATACAGAAAATGACAAGATGATATGTATAGAGAAACGAAGATTATCATAGCAATACTCAGTTATTTATATTGACCATTTGGTTGTTTCAGCAAAGTAAGTAGTACTGTTTACTGATATTTGCTTACTTGGTACATTTTCATATCACAAAAACCATTCCCAACAAAACAGTAACACATTTCTCAAGTCAGTAAACAACTAAAAAAAGCAACTTTATTTTTTCCCCTGTTTATTCCACTAGCGTACATTCCAATGTTGTACTCTGTGAGCTGAACATGAACTCTGTTGCCACAGTATTGATCAAACTGCCTAAAAGCCAGTTTTCATTGCCATTTGGGAGTCCTATCTTGCCTTCCCTCCTGCTGCTTGTCTTAAACATCTTGGTTGTGTAAGTTCCCTGACATATTTCTAAGCCTGTGTGAATGGCTTGCGTGACTAAAATATTTCATATATCATTAGATGTGCATGTTTAAGGAATTACATTCATTCAACACAATATTAAAGAAAGTAATATATATGCTACTTTTCACATCCAGTTAGAGCATTTAAAAATATAAAAATAGTACTAGAATTATAAGTTTTTAACTATAATGCTAAATTCTTATCTGCAATGAGAAAATAAATCAATTCTCATTGCCATGAGAGACTCTGTTCAATAAAAAGTGGGAATAAATATTTAATTCTAGTTAATTGTGGAACTCATCTGGTCTGTAACACAGATTCTGTATACAACAGAAAAGATATCAACTGACCTTTAAGACTTTAAGTTTTTCATTAACTTTTTGTTCATTTATGAAAATAATACCACAATATTTCTATAATATTGAAATTCTTTTGGTTAATATAGAATTAATCTAAATTCTGAATGACATCCCCAAAATATAATTGTATTTACACGCTGAAACAGAAATGCTTTCCAGCCTTTGGCTTGTTTTATCATTTGAAATTGATCTGTCCCCACTTTGTCAACTGGAAGTCAGACACCAAAAACTTGGCTGCCCCCCACCTTCTCTCAATGAGGAGAAACAGTGCTTAGTGAGGACCACTCTTGTTTTTCTTATTTTAGATTTTTAATTGAAGTAACTGAATTGGAGTCTTAATTTTAACGGAACCAGGCTGCATCGTAAGTAAAAACTAGGAATCGAAGATCTTGAGCTATTTGCAGACTTTGAAGATGAGCAGAAGTATGCCTTTGGGAAAAAAATTTTGGGTGACTGAATCTTAAATACGCATCCTTTGAAATTTTGAAAAGTGTTGGGTATTTATATCTTCTTTTGGAGTGATGCAAACATTATATTAAAACATTTTGTTTTTGTATTTGCTAAAGTTTATGATCAAAAACATGAACTAAGGGGCAATTTATGCTGAACAAAATGTTGAAAAACTATTTCTTTACATATATCTTTTTGTATTAAACACACCATAACAAAGTAAAAATGGAAAATTCCTGATTTCCCATTTTCTTCCCACCTCCTCTCTTTTCAAAGTAGTTTCTTTTAAAAATATTTATAACAACCCTTGCATAAATTGAAGTTTGATAAGCAGCAAAATTTGGATTTTTGCATGATAGGTAACGTATTTGCATGATAGGTAACGTATTTAAATTAAGGATTTAACAAACTGCATATACACAGTTCAGGATTCTTGCTTTGAAAAAGAGAGTTTTACCCTTCAAATTCTAGTTTAACTTCTTCAAATTTGTGCGAAACTAGATTATTTTTACCTCAAATATAGCAACAACAATTATTACTCCATGTAAAGAGATTGCAGAAACCTGATAAATAATGATTTTTTCAAGGCTGAACTTAAAGTGACTTCAATTGTGTATATAAATTTCAATTTATCAATTAATTAAAACCCAAGGTAGTGCTGAAATTCATTCAAATGATAAAAATATTATTTTAATAACAAAATGAGGGTCACAATAATTAGGTTTTATATTTGAGGTCAACAGAAGCATATACTTGAAAGAAAATACCTTACAGGTAAAGGGAAATGGAATTTTCCTAACATATCCTTCAATACAAAACACTGACTCTTAATTTTCATGCAATTGTCCATTATTATACACAATGTTCACATTGCACATGTATCTTTTAACAGCCATCCTGTCAGGCTCTTTCCATCTTCAGTATTACAGTGGCTCCTTCTTTGGTAGAACCACATTCATACAAAAAAAAAAAACAAACCAAAAACATTCACTCTGGATTTCCCAATCAGATAAGTGTTTTAATATGATTTAAGTGCAGTGGTCAAACTTGATGTTCAGCTAACATTTTTATTTAATGTTAATGTTTTATTTAGTCAACAAAATTAATTTCTTCATGAAGTATTCTGAAATCCTATAAAAATAGAGCCTGACAGCCACTGGATGTTTTCTATCAATTTAATGGGTATTGAGTCAGCTCCATACTTCATATTTTTTTATTCCAATACTATGAAAAGCAATGAACATTGAAAAACAAATATTATTCATTGCAATCTATTTAATTAACTTTAAGGACACAGGTAAAACAAGCTTCTCATTTAAACTGAAGACTCATTACATTGGTGCTATGTGCAAAGGGCCTTTAGAATAAATGAAAGAGAGAACCTTAATCAATGATACAAAGAGAGCATAAGCTAATCTTTCATCACATAATCATTAAGAGAAATTGTCATATCAGTTTTATAAATAGAAGGGAATACCACTGTAGCGTTGTTTGTATTTCTTTTTACCTTCTGCATCAGTTAATCCCACTCCCGACTGCTTTATTGGTTCTTGTCCATTCTGGCTCATCTTCCCTCTGTTAAAAAAAGAATATGGTCATATCTGTCAATAAGACCATGAAGAGATCAGATCTAAGCAAATGGTATACCTTAGCCAAAGAATCATGTCTCAGCACGAGAACTTTATTGAAAAGAAATGAAATAAATGTGTATATATACATATATATATACACAGTATAGAAAATTCAAGGAAATAAACAGGACAGAAGCTTTTTTTTCTATTGCTATTTAAACAGATCGCAACACTTTTTTCTCGTTGTTTTTATTTTGGAGACAACTGCAATCACATCTTACTATGCCTGTGCATTCCTGAAGAACGGAGCAACCAGAGGCTGTTTGCAACCTGCCTTCCATCAGTCTGGGGTTCTGCAAGCAGTCTGCATAACTCTTCACCTCACTTTATACTGTTATGTTGAATGGTGAAATATGGAAGTAGTTGCTATTTGTTCTACAATATCATTACTGCAAAGGTAGATTTTGTTTCTGGAAAGTATTTTCTTCCAGTGACAGATTTTACAGTGCAGTTTAGATTCATCACAGGAGACAAGATATGAGACTTTATCTTAAAGCAAGGTAAGTGGAATAAAGCATGTTCTGGTGGACCCTGGGTGTAGAAAGAATCTAATGTGGATGTGAGTCTAGTTGTCTGTTTTCAGTTTATGAATGTTAGGTTAAAAAGTTTTATTTCCTTTTTTTAATCTTTAAACATACTTGTTGTAAGCTCTAAGGCATGGCATTAATCACCATCAAAAACACATCTGCTCCTGTGAGTTATGTGCCTATTTACAAAGTATAGTATGTGCATGATAAAAGAATTATTAGACCCTACATATTGTTAGTTGATTTTACATTTGCATCCTAAATTAATATTATTTTACACACATTCACAGAATCATAGAATGGACTGGTTTGGAAAGGACCTCAAAGAACATCTAGTTCTAACCCCTGCCATGGCCTAGTTGCTATCAAGTAGATCAGAGATGCCCAAGGCCCCTCCAACCTGGTCTTGAACAGCTTCAGGGATGGGCATCCACTGCTTATCCACTTCAGGCTGCAAGAGCACACTGCTGGCTCATGTCCAGCTTTTTGTCCCCCCAGACCCCTAAGTCATTCTTCACGGGACTGTTCTCATAGAGATCTCCCAGTATCTGAGATTGCCCCAACCTAAGTGCAACATCCTGAACTTGGTCTCGTTGAACTGCATTAGGTTTGTGTGGGCCATAATACTTACACAGGTGGTTACACAGTACAAAGTCATAGTTGTTGTCATAGATAGAAATGTATTTTTCAAGGATATTAAAAATGAACAATAAGAGATTTTTATAAATTATTTCCTAAATAGGCTACAAAATGTATTCATCTATGTATAACTGTATAAAATGATTAATTTCTCTTGATATTTGAGCCAATGTTTAGTTCTGGCAAGTATTAAAATAAGTTAATTCATCAAACAATTCCCATGGTGTTACTAATTAAATTATTATTTTTAAAATTTCATTACTAATCATTCTGACTAAAGTAAAAAGTCAGCTGTCAACACTTTTCTATTGGTAGATCAGAAATTCATTCTAAACAGAGAAATCAACAAAGATGTTTTCATATGCCAAGACTTCTTAAATCATTTTGATCACTTCATACTTCAAATTGTGATCAGCGGTCTCATGGGTATACTGAACATCCATGTACAGGATCAGAGTCCCTGAAGTATTATCGAGTCTGTGTGAACATAACACTGACTAGAAATGGGCCACTGAAATGATCAGAGGGCTGGAGCACCTTTCCTATGAAGAAAGGTTGGGGAAACTGGGTTTGTTTAGCTGGAGAAGAGAAGGTTCTGAAGAGACCTCATTGCGGCCTTTAAGTACTTGAAGGGAGTGTATAAAATGGAGGGGAAATGACCGTTTATGAGGGTGGATAGTAAAATGAGACGAGGGAGGTTTAGGTTAGATATTAGGAGGAATTTTTTCACACAGAGGGTAGTGATGCATTGGAAAAGGTTGCCTAAGGAGGTTGTGGATGCCCCATCCCTGGAGGCATTCAAGGCCAGGCTGGATGTGGCTTTGGGCAGCCTGGTCTGGCGGTTGGCGGCCCTGAACATAGCAGGGAGGTTGAAACTAGATGATCACTGTGGTCCTTTTCAACCCAGGCCGTTCTATGATTCTATGATTCATTGATTCTATGATTCTATGAATTTCAGTCATGTATATAATCAGACATATAATTATTTTTATCCAAACCTGAAAATGTGAACAGATATGTGTTTTAAAACATTCTCTCTCAATATGATTCTAAGATGGTAACCATTAATTTTGTCATTCATTTTCATTAATTACTGTGTAAAGCCCTTAAAACTAACAAAATAAGAAAAAATTGCTGTCTGTGTGTTTGACGTAAGTTTTAGAGATTCAAAATCTGCACATCACAATTTAAGAGCACAATAAGAATATGATGCAGTCCATACAGCAAAAAAAATAGGACTTGGATATATTTTATTTAATTAAGCAAAATTCAGTGGAATAAATTACAACAAAGGAAAGGTTGAAAATCTTGGAGATTTATTCCTGCTTTTCAGTAAAGTGCAGCCAATTTAAGGCTTAGTAGAATAGTAAATTTGTCAACAAAATACAAGTAGCTATAAGATACTGTCACCCTGCTAGATAATTCACACTAAGTAATATTATGTAGATTTCAATTTAGCATATGTCTACTAAAATTATACTAGGTGCTGCCTCCTGTTTCTGTACACAGGGACCTTATAGACCTTTGTCTTTCTCATTAGGAATGATTGCAAAATAATTTTCTTTTGATATTGTCAAATTCAATTAAAGGATTTTTTTTGCCACTGAGAAGTGAAACTCATTTTGACCTAAAATTATGTTGATTGAAAATTTCAATAAAATTAAGCAATTGGCATTCCATAGCCTGAGCTGGTGTTGCTCTCCTGGATTCCATAGATGAGAGAGAAATCCTAGATTAGTAGCTGTAGGTTTTTTTTTTTTAGCCTTTTGTATGTTGTGATCTTACTAAAAAGAATGCTGAATATTTAGAAATATCACTGCTCCGGAGAAAAAATTGAGCCTTTTTTTGTTTTCCTCTTTTTATTTTTTAAATTCAAGCTTTTTTAATCATGTTCTTGTGACTTCTATTTCTGGACTGCAAAGGAAAACATGTAACAGCTACTGCAGATACTGAATGAGCAATAACTACTGACTAATATTTTGAGAACAGCCAAAAAATTCAGGCTACAAACATTAATCTGATGAAGAGAAATTACTTTTTTTTGTTAGGGAATTCCAGGAGATCGGTCTGAAAATCTAAATGGATTGGCCTCAAGCATGGGAAAACTGCACTACTAAACCATAACCCAAGCCCATCTCAAAATGCTTGCATGGAAGTCTTGGATGTCTCCTGTGTGACAACAATAAAATCATGAGATTTAGGAAGAGGTTTTATAGTTATTAACAGCTCAACAGAGCAGAATCTGAGCTCTGAGAAATTCTACAGTTAACTGCTTTTCTACCGTGTAACTCAGTAACTCCTCTGCAGAGGAAACTACATATGAAGATAACTAGCAGTGAAAGCACTACACATAATCAGTGCACAGAAGATTCAGAATATTAAAGGAAAAGCCTTACATTCTTGGGATGGGAAACAGATTATTCTCTCCCGTGGCACTGCTGCTGCCTTCACTATCCATGCTGTATCCACTGCCAAAACTACTGACTGATGAGCCAGTGGAGACAGAACTTTCTGCAGGTCGGTGGTTAGTAGACCTTGCTGTACAGACAGGAACAATGGGTTACCAAATGCCTTCTAAAAAATCAGTGTCATCCACATTAAGAAAAAATAGAATTTATCAAAATTATATGCTGTAACATCTTTTACTTTTTTTTTACTTTACATTCCAGTGTTGTGGTACCATCTTTTGCAGATAATGTTTATTTTCACATAGAATATGGTCTAAACCAGAGCATCACCAGAACATTTTTCTTCACTCATGATAATAGTTCAAATCAATGTCCTAAAGGAAAAGAAGACTGGGTTAGATTGATTAACGCTGCTTTTCTGATTAAAGTTACAGAAAACCAGTAATTCATCCAAAACATTTTGTAGGGTAACCCTTTAAATGTGATGGGCCTTCCTCTTCTTCTTCATGAAACATTCATTACATTTTATGACTATGAGGAAACTGAAAGGAAATATATGTACAACATCTACAGTCACAGAAGCTGTATGAAGACCTCCACCCTCTTCAGACGTAACACTGCAACCGTACTACATTTCTCAACTGCTTTTACCTATCTGGATATCTCTTACTGTCTGCCTGGAATTTCAATGCACTACTCATGCTTAAAACACTTTGTCGTATGTCAGATGTATTGTTTTGTGTTTTGAATACTGCTATACACTGAACAAATTTTCCAGTATTCAGTCTTTAGCAAGTTGAGAAATATATACAATAAAAAGGACTCAGTGACATTACACATAATAATCAATTTACACAAACAGTAGAAAGACTATTCTCATATAAAATAATGAAATTATCATGGAAATATTAATATAAATCTTTTGATTTAATTTTTAAGTTAAACATAGTACATCTATTGTCATGCTTAATCTTTTCCAAGTGACTGAGCATATATACCTTAGATAAAATACTTTCCTTTAAATTTATTATTCTGTGAAGCCTTAGTGAGGTTTTCTCTTACTTTGGTGAACTGTGAAACAGTAATGCAAGCAGTTAAAAGAGATCCTTCTTTAAGTAAGAATTTAATCAAATATCTAAATGGAAATTACTTCAAATAAGAGCCAGAGCCCCAGTGGTTTTCTGCTTTAAGCTGGCAACCAAGATTATTTTTGTGTGACTGGATGAATAATATTTTTTATGAAAACTGCTGAATGCTTCTTAATGTGGGACCACAAAGATGAATGTGACTCTTCTAACGTATTGTATTAGATTAGATTAGATTAGTATCAGATTAATAATTGACACTGGATGAAAAGAATGAAGCATTTCACATGCCGTCAGTTCTTGGGCCAAACAATCTCATAAATTGCTTTTTTCAACTCCGTTAACTTCATCTGTTTCACTAAGGCCTACAGCCACAGAAAGAATCTGTCAATCAAAACTATTTTTAGACAAAAAAAATATTATTTATCTCAAATTCTTAACTACGTGCATTAATAAAAGGATGTCTTTTTTGGATGATAATACAAATTAATAAACCATAAAATCCTAATGTTATTAGCAGATACTTCCAGTATCTCTTCTGGAGGTAAAGACATTCTTGTTTTTGCAGCACAGGCAGCCAGACCACTGAAGTATTCTCTCTTCAGATAGCTATGAGCATTAGCTATTCCATCATTTTCATTCTGTGGTGCTGTGAGTGAAGTCTTATGATTAAGTTGACGTGTCAGGAAACTGGTGTTGGGAAATGTTGGGCAAGAGAGATTTTGGAGAAAAGAGGTCAAGCTCCCTTTTATAAGGCACTATGTCAGCTTCCATATACTAAACAGCCTGTTGGGGCTTTATCATGATTGCCAAACTAGTCCGTCACCTCAGTTCTCATGATGGTTGAATGAGTCACTTGTATGATTTCTGATATCTGCTTGGAGTTTGGGGATTACTTTTTGTAGTTCTTATTATTATTCTTGTTTGTTGGTTGGTTTGTTTTTAGTCATGACATGACAAATGTCTCAGAGATGAGGACAATCTGGATAGCTACGCATCTGCATAACCCATGCAAGAAAAGGCAGTATGATGTTAGCACAGAAAGTATACCTGGTCCTTCCACTAAGAATGAGTTTACCTAATATGACATAGATCTGCACCATAACATTTGTGATTCAAAGGGTGGTTCATATCTGGGTCATATTTATATTGATTATATTGTAAAATGTAGTGCCTGAACTCATTTAGTATAACTGGTGGATTTCTAAAACAGTTAGAATGTAAAAACTAGTTTAACATGTCCAAAAAGTTGAATCTGGCCTTCATAACTGGTTTAGAAATTTTTACACCCATTATTAATCAAAATGTAATCATTTCCTCTGATGGAGGTATATTCTAATATACATTCAGTACTATATTTTTAGTTTCACTATCGTTTTGTCTGATTTATGTATTTTTCTGTATTGATCATCTTCAGAAATATCTATTGCCAAGTGGGTATAATGTGCCTAAATTTAGATTAATTACTGGATTTTGAAAATTCTAAGGTTCAAGGTTTCACTTTTTTTCTGTCTTCTATATGAGAGCAATGAACTACATTAGTTTGAAAGAGGAGATGAAACTTAAAAATAGATTTATAGATGTTCTTGTGAAATAAATAAATAAATGTAGATACAGAGAACTCCTCCATAACATATGAAACACTACATTTTCTACATATCTGTAGTTCTTACAGACAAATGGAAACATGTAAACTGCTGCTGCTGGATATATGAGAAATTTGTATATGTGATGCTGTTTCTGTTGGATATATGAGAAAGTTGTGATGAAGGTGATGGATGCAATCTTTTGTCTGATTTAGAATAACTGTGGTTAGCTTTGTAATCTGCCAAATTTATACACTCATTTCCAGTTCTATCCCTTGTTTTTAATCAAGTACAAATGTTGTCCTAGGAACACCACTGGAAAGACTGAATTCATTATTATGCTGTTCTAGCCTTATTAGACTAAGGTCTGTGAAGACCTCAGAGTAATCACCACACTGACTGGCCAGCTGGCTACATGTCCACATAAAGGACACAAAACTAAAGTGAGAATAGGCAGTTTTACTTCTGAATTAGAGATTCTGCTGACAGCTGCTTATGCTAGAAAATTCAAATTTCTGCTTATCAAACTTTAGAGAGTTACATATCTTGCTATTGATTTACTCTAGCATTTTGAGGTACAGAGTTAAGATACTCCTTTCTGGTACCACAGAAGTGCCTGATAATGCAAGACATAGTCTTGTTTTGTCTAAATGTACAGCATTTATGTAAATAGAAACCTGCTCAAAGGCAACTGCCATCTTTTGTCTATCTCACAAACACAGTATGGAAGAGCTATGTCTTATTCCTTCCTTGCTCTTTCTTTTTTTCGAATTACTTCCCAATCCCTCAAAAAATGATTTAGATTTTCACGTTCAAGGTTGCTGCCAACTACACCTGATACTAATGAAAAGACTGTGAAACCTTCAGCAGATCAAAGACTAAGGATAACTGAAAATCATTATAAAAAATGATAATTTGGCTTCTTACTTCAAGAAAAGAAATATTCTTTCCATCCCCTTCTTTGTTCTCTGTTTTTTCTTTCTAAAGGATATTTCATGGTTTCTGTGTATTGTAACTTCAGTTATGTCTCGGCTGTCCAGCCATTGGGCTGTGATGAACAGATATCAGAAATGAAAGATTAATGCTCTAACATGAGCTGCTTCCTCTGAAAGATTAAACAGAATTTCTGCTATTGTTGCTAAATTGATGTTCTGTTGATTTCACTTTCATCTGTCAATATTACTTTAGCTTTGAGCTCTTAGAGGAAATGTCCTGTACATAAGTTGTGCTTATGGGTAGAAATTTGATATTTAGTAGCCAGCAATGCAGTGTTGTTATTAACACTTCATAATACTTTTTCTACTATCTTTTCAACAGGGTGGCATGAGCAAAAGTTTCAGTTCAACCACTCTCCTGAATAATACACAAATACTTGGAAGAATTCTTGATTCCGTAAAGGAATTCTTTCAGATTCTAAGTGGAAATTAGTGACCCTGATATAAGACTTTTTATCCAAGAAATAGTGATCATGATTAAAGTGATACATTTTTTATTCAGCATTGTTTAAAAAGAAAAAAAAAAAAAAAAAAAGAATATTCTTTTGAGAGAATAATATTCATCCATATTCCCTAATGCCTTCTTGGAATAAAAGCAATAATTTAAGAAAATTTGTCTTATGGATGCAGCAAGGAAAACAGGTAAGTCCTGCCGTCGTCTAAGAAAGTATATTGGATTCAAAGAAAAGAAAAAAATTGATATCAACTTTTCTTTTTTTTCTTCAATAAATATGCTTTTTCAATAAAGTTTTTTTTATTTTTTTTTTTAATGTAATGTAGGAAGGATATTCACAAAAAACCTTTTGTCATGAAGAGTCAAATCGGTCAGAAGGAAAAGAGAAACAGTCCAGTGTTGTCACCACTTCAGCTATCCTTCTAGAGTGAACAGATATGGAGGAAAAGGGAAAAAAAGAAGGAGAATAATACAAAAAGCATGACTGAGACGTTCTGTGAATAGAACAGCCTCAGCTTTCTCCTGGTCATTAAATTGCAGAAACTGTGTTTTCTTTCAAATGTATGTTCCACTTCTCAGGTATGTGTTTAGAAGTGATAACTCAGGTGTCAAAACAGACTGAGAAAGACAGTCCAATTTGTAATCCAAACAGAAAAATGTCTTTTAGCTAGTGTTCAGCATTAAGCTTTGAGATTTTGCCTTTAATTGTTTGAAAAAGAGTTATCTGGACTGGCAGTCTTGCGACAAGCCCTGAGCAACAAAGAGGGCTGACACCATCCTACACAGCAGTGCAAGTCCACACAAGCAGGTGAAACTACAGATCTGCTTTGGGTATTTATCATCCCAGACTATTCATGTCACACGTCTTCAGGCAGAAGTCTATTATTCTCTCTCTCTTGTCTTCTGATTCAGTGTACCATACTCTCACTGCCCCAAAATTGCTGTTTACACACTTTTCAGAAGATTTTGCTAGCAATAAAAAGTACTGTTCCAACTTGATCTATGAAATTCTACAGAGCTAACTACATTCTTTTGATGGGGCTGTTAGCTGCATGTTTTGTGAACTGCCAACAGAATAAAGATACAGAATAAATAGCCAGTGAGAAATGCCCCAGGACAGTTCTGATAGTCTCCTCCCTTCATTCTCCTTTACTCCAAAAATTACTTTAAATCATGGTCTCAGCTATTTCAGCTGCATTTGTATATCAGGCACAGCTTTGACTACTCACCAAGAAGTGATATTTTGTGAGTTTTCTGCACAATGTTGTGCAAAGCAATTTACCATTTGAAGTGAATAACGGTGGCAAAATAGCACTAATCTGAAAATGTGGTGATGGTATTTCTTTACTCAGCAAAGCAATTCCAATTTTTTTTTTTTTTAATGTCCTTCATAAGCTTCAGCTACCATCTAATGGACTTTTGAAATAGAAGTTATCAGATGAAGAATCCAAGCAATTTCCTGAAATTACATGTCAGTTTAAAATGGTGGAAGAGTAAATAGCAGGAATAGTCAAAGCAAAATGTGCCAACTTTTAGACTAAACAGGACTCAAAATACAGCCTGAAATTATTGCTATCTGCAGAGAGAGAGGACATACTGTTCTTGTTTTGATAATGATTCTTGGAAATGGGTTATTTGTAGCAACATGAAACCCTTTTATTTTGGAAATTAAGAAACTGGTGGAGGAGTTTATATAAAACAGCTTTGGGCAGTAAATTACGTAAGTGTGAAGGTAGTATCCTAAATTATTGTAGGAACTAAAAAGATATTGCCTATCAAAATGTGAAAATGGGAGTACAGATGAGGAGATATTTAAATCCACAGTCAATCCAATACAAAAGATTTACAGAACCTAGGAATCAGCTTCCATTCACTTTACGTTGTTGTGAACACTAGTTTGTGATAAAGACAATTCCTGCTGATTTTAATATTTTATTTTATTTTATTTTATTATTTTATTTTATTTTATTTTATTTTATTTTAATATTAAGTGGTTAGAAATTACACTGTGCTGGCTCAGACCTGTATTATGGATTTTATGCTGCTAACAATATCCTACTGGCAAATACATCAGATCACATTTTGCTGTAGCTTTAACCTTTTGTTATACTGACACTTGAGACAAAGTTGAGTACTTTCCTCCTGGTGCTTTTTCTACATATGTCAAGCAACACGAGAAGTACAGACTAAAGCAGATAAAGGCTCTGATCTCTCTTTTGGCATCTACGATGATCTGCATGTTCAAGCAAGAGTGTGTTGACTCAGTATATCTCTCATGAGTGCCAGTTTGGAAGAGTAGGAAAAAAAAATCATTAGAGTACAATAATATTCAGGTCTAGACCATTTACTTAGGTACTCAAATACTGATATACTGTGTTCCAAGTACCCTAGGAAGAACCAGAGTAGTCTTCTAGAAATTCTCTTATTTGGTTTTAAAATATGTTCTTCCATTGAATATTTGTTATTTTAAAGTAATAAATTTAAACAATGTAAATAGTATATTTGGGGGCAAAACTAACACTCCTTCTTCAAATAAAGATATTATTTGCAATGGATTATTATTGAATTATACTCATTAGGCAGGTATATAAAATATCTGTGTGGATACCAAA